>NC_065523.1:38749627-38780628 GCF_006386435.1 Epinephelus moara
GGACTCTAAAACTTCACCTGAGCCTCCCTCGGCATATGGGTGAGTAGATAATGGCTGAATTTTCATTTTTGGGTGCATTATCCCTTTAAGCTGAAGAAGTTAAGTTAAGTTCAAGAAGGACAAAGACACCATGTGCACTTTTTAATAACATGCATCCAGAGACTGTCGCCCATTCGTTCTCAGTCTGTGGCAAGTTATGTCACCTTATATTGGACTGTATCTATGATGCTTTTGTACCTTGCTTTCAGGATGTACTGTTTGGGTTTACAAGTTATAAAACAGAACTAGACAATTAGTTTGTTCTGTGTCATCTCATCGCATCGGCAAGTTTCATATCCATAAATGTAAGGTGTTAAAAATCAAACAATCTCTGCACCTTCAAAGAGAAGCAGAATCCAACATCAGGACTTTACTTACCTCAAACAATAGGAAAGCTATGAAAACCCTACATTTGTGCTCCAAGTTTAAGATTTGATTATACTGTTAATTTATTGCATTTATTGCATATTGTTTATTTATCTGTGTGACAGCTTGTGTGTTATTATCTCTGGCATTGTCTGTCTGTCTCTCTGCTGTTCATTATTCTCTGATCTTCATGATGTTCTCTCATATAGTGTCTCTATGTCTCTATAAGATTGTTTTTTACAAATGTAACATAAGTTAAACAGTGGATCAGTAACAAACACCATGCAGAGGAAAATATCAACAGGCAGCTGAACACAATAAGAACAATCAGATGCTCAGCTGACCTTCAGCACAGTGGAATCAGAATATTGTCACAGCGCTACACTTCAGTGTTTTCAGTAGCTTCTATATTAATTCTTTTTGAGCTAGTCGTAATTACTAGAACATTTGTTCATCGTGCACAATTCACACACAGAGATATTCAGCGTGCTTTAAATGAATAGAATAAAAACAAACAGAACGTACGTGTAATAGAGTTAAAGCATATAGTAGTGATTAAAAACAGAGCGCTATAACTAAAAGAAAAGTTACATGTCAGTGCAACAAAACTGAAATGATGCACTTGTCAAACTGTCTAATCAAAATGGCAGAGGACAACAAATAAGAAGGTTTTTATAGGAGTAAATAACAGGAATCACTTATGCTGTAATGTATACTCTATTAAAAATAAGATGTTATTGAAATTTAAAGGTGCGAAAACATTCTGTCAGATTAACATTAGATTTATTCTAATCTATTATTTCTACCTGACTCACCTGTAGAGAGTTTAAAATATTTAACGTCCTCCCTCATTTACCTCTATCGCACTTATTTAGTCAATACACTAAAAATGCAATGCTATATTCTTTGGCATAAATAAGGGTTACAAAATGTTTGGAAGTAGAAATGTAAATTCACAGTATTTAAAAAGGACTTGAACCATCTCAAGTAAAGTGCCTTGAAATGTCTTGTGACAGGGGGGGTTATGACTTGAGAGGAAAACTTAACTTTAAACAACAGCGTGCAACTACAAAAAGTCTGTGTATTTCAGTGTGTGAGTGGATTTGTGGAACGGGTTGGCAGATGACCAACCATTTAAAAAAAAACTGTACAAACCCTTGACAGGTACTTGGAAGAGGAAAAGCTGTTTTAGGGAAATTTGTATTTATTTAGTATCACCGGGTGTATTGTCAATAATTTAGGAATGTAATTAGAAAACTGGGTTGTAAAATGGGTTTATTGTTGTATGTAACTATACAGGTAAAGATCAAAAAACACGCACATCAGACAGTGAAAAATTCATGGTGCTGGATCAAAAAAGTATATACGTGAAAAATAAAGAGATGATCTGAATAAATGTCTCTATGGGAGCTTCAGTTGGTGTGCGGATCATCTCTTTATTTTTCACGTATGTAACTATACATGTAAGGAACTGTGCAAATAATTAAAGTTAATAGAAGAAAAGTGACAGAGGGGTAGGAACATATAAGTTTTACTTCTACCTGCTCCTTTTCGAACATTTCTGTTTTCATTTTTTGTTATCACAAAATTGTTTTAAACTTTAGTTCGAAATAAAGTCATTCATTCATTCGTGTACTTAAAGGGACAATTTGATTTTCAACCAGCTCTGCATCATGACACTGGGCCTACAGGGGACAGGCTCAGGGGCCCAAAGTGTCTGCAAACATAAGGAGGCACAGAATGACGACAAAACGACACAAGACAACTAAAGACAGACACAAAATAATCTCAAAGAGACACAAAATAAGACAGAACAAGGACTAATAAAGAGCCAAATGCCCACACAGACACAAAACAACCACAGAGAGACACAGAGGTGTTTAACTTCCCTCCATGTTACCTGCACACAGATCTACCTGCTCATCTCTCACCTCAAACCTGCAGAGGTGTTTCCTCTCCAGCTGTTTCCTCTCCTGCTGTTTCCTCTCCAGGTGTTTCCTCTCCAGGTGTTTCCTCTCCAGCTGTTTCCTCTCCAGCTGTTTCTCCAACTACGGATTGTACTTCCGCATTTCCGTATTTCCCGCCAACACGGAAACAAAGAGTACAGAAAGGACCGAGAGGGAAACCCGCCCTGCTCTCTGTCTGTCTCTCAAACTGAGACTAAACTGCATCACACTGTAAAATGATGCGGTGCTGATTAAATACGAACATATATTGAGTTATTGCGTTGCCTTTCTCTGTCCTCAAGTGTTTCAGAAACATGTTTTATCTCACTATTCAACTGTGATTCCTGATTGTTGTTTCCAGCCGGCCGCCATTTTGTTTCCTGTGGAAAAACGAGGAGGGGTGCGTTCAATGTCAAAATGGTGTCCGCTGTTTTGCTACGGTTTCCAGGGTGAACGTGTGTAACGGACTTTGAGGTGTGTTTTCTCTGGTTTGGTGGGTGTGTCACAGTGTTTCCCAGTCAGCAGTGGTGTGTATAGACCACATGCTGGTAGCTGTTTGCCTGCTGTACATAGAGTTTTTGTTTTTATTTCTCACTTGCTTTACCAATGTGAACATGTGTTTTCCCGCCAATAATGCCCCTTTTAATTGAACTTAACTAAACCTCACTGTATCAACAGACAGAGCATCTGTGTAACACAACAATGTTTCCATGTTTGTGTTTAAATAAACATTTTGCTATGTTTTTGGGGCTGAACACCCAACCTGCATGACGTCACCCACCAGTGGGAGCATAGAGTGTGCCAGGGCTGACGTCAAAACCCGGAAGTTTAGCATCGCGCTGGTTCCCGGAAGAGAAAGTGAATAGGATTTTTGCATTGCGTTTTGGATTATGTCAGAAAATAAGCTCTGTGGCTAACACAAGTTTATGATACTTACAGGTTTTGTTCAGTGAGATAATCTTCACATATGAACACCTTTCATACCGCATTTGAAGCTTAAATGCGATCGCCAGAAGTAAAAAGCTAACGTTAGGCTTTAACGGACTACATGACTACTCCACGGTCGCATGACTCTTGACGTCACCGCCACTAAGCTTTCAACTGATTTCGGCCGCTTTATTTTAAAAACATTGTATAATGGGGAAATCGGACTGTTTAAGCTAAATAAGAAGCTGTAATGGCGGACTGCCAGCACTCTCGCCTGTTCGGGGGTGATGACGTTTAATGTCCCCGACAGGGTTTGTAGTCGTATTGAGCAACTTGTTAGCAACCGCCTTTTTTACGACACGTAAAAGCTTCAAAATTCACAAGTAGGGTATTTACTGACGTGTTTTATGTCGTAGAACAAAACCTGAAACTCGCTTAAGCTTTTGTTAACCACAGACCTTATTTGAGGCATTTTACCAAAATCCCATTCAAAAAACGTATTGACTTTTAGACGAGAGAACCGGAAGTGCTAAAAGCGCTAACGGAGTTCCGGGTTTACTGGCACACTCTATTGGTGTGGTGTGATGCAGTGCATGCTGGTAGTTGTAGGTTTTAAACCTCTGCACAGACAATTTAGTTTTATGAGAAAACCATCTCTTCAGCAGTGAAATACTTCTTAAACAAATAAATAGGCCGAACATTTATCAGCCTTTATCCTACTTTTTTGGTAAATACACTCTAAAATGCAAAGTTAAAGGCCACTCTTTGGCTTAAGTAAAGATTTTAAGATATTAAGAATTAGAGTGTAATTATCAGCATTTATAATAACACTCAAAAACAATTCAAGTAAAGTGTTAATCATGTAAATTAGTCAGTCATGTAATCACATGTTAATCTGGAGCCCGGTCACACAAAACACCTTAAATTTGCATTTTCCTTAAGGTCCTAGTTAAAGTTTCCTCAAAATAAAATTGGATGCACAAAACACCCTTAAATCTTCTCCTTAAGGTTTCCTTAAAATGTTCACTTAAGTATTTATGGTTTTCTCCTTGTCCTGGTCTTATACTTAAGGAATCCCTCGATTGCTGCACAAAAGACCTTAGCAACCACAGCAAGGTGAAAAAAAACAACTTAGGGTCCCTTTGACTCTGTCTTAACTGCAACATGAGAGAGTTTATGGTGATAAATGATAAAAACAAGCCAATGGATCCACTTCTGATTTTGCACTTTAGATTTGACTAAATTAAGAAATTAAGCCTTAAGTGTCATACTTAAGGAGAAAACTTAAGGTGTTTTGTGCAACTGGTCCCTTTAATATGGAGTAAGATTACAGTCTTGATTTTTAAGTTTCAATCTTTGGTCTTTACCTTGTTTTATCCCTCCTGTTCATTTGTATTCTATTCATTTACATTATTTATTTATTTACTTTCTTTTTATTCTTAAGGACATTTGATCTTTTTTAGTCTTACAGAACGTGTTATGTTCAGTTGTTCGTGTTCTCCTTTAAATCATGTCAGTGTCATTCCAGTTTTGCCATGTGAAGCTCTTTGGGCTGCATGTTTGTATGAAAGGTGCTTTATAAATAAAGTTAGTTCAAGTACAAGTACCTTGACTTTGACAGTATTTGAGTAAATATACTTAGTTACAGTCCCCCACTGTGTGTTGAACACTTATATCAAACACATCTGACACAACTCTAAAGTTGAGTAAACTCAAACAGACTTTGCAGCTCAGACCGCTCTGGATCAGAGGATTAGACATGTTAAGTTGTTGGTTTGGTTCAGAAATCCCTTTAAGTCCAAAGTTGTGTTTACTGGGGTCCGTAAACAAATACCAGACGTATCCAAGTGTGTGTTTTCTCTTATCACTGTGGGTCTAATAATTGTCTGTTCTAAGACACTGAAGACATCAAAGGCCCCAGGAATTGAAAGAATGGGTTAATGGGTTATAAACTTGCTCTGTGATGATGTGACTCTGTGGAGTGATCCAGCAGCTGAAACATTAAAACCACTGACAGGTGAAGTGAATAACATCGATCGTTTTGTTACAGTGCAATGCTCTTCTAAGGAACCTTGGGCCCTTGCATTCATGTGGTTGCCCCTTGACACACACCGCCCCCAAACACCGTTACAGACCAAGAAGACCCTTCATTGGCAACTGCACTCCCTGATGGCAGTGCGCCCCCCAGGCAGCACAATGCACCATGCCACTCCACCAAAACTGCTCAAGAATGGCCTGAGGGACGTGACTAAGAGGTCAAGGCGTCAACCTGGCCTCCAATTTCCCCAGATCCCAATCCGATCGAACGTCCATTGGGCATGCTGGTATCTTACCTCCCAACCCACAGGACTCAAAGAATCCTTCAACCATGCCTTGGTGCCAGACAACACAGGACACCCACAGAGGTCCTGTCTCCTTGCCTCGACAGGTCAGAGGCCCCATCATAGATCAGACTTGGTTTTGACCTGTCGAGGCCTGGACAAAGGACCTTCGAGGCATCGGTTTGTCCCACAGATGCTTGATCAGATTGGGATCTGGGGAATTTGAAAGCTAGATTGATGCGTTGAGCTCCTTGTCACGTTTCTTGGACCATTCCTGAGCAGTTTCTGCAGTTGGGCATGGTGCACTGCCTCGCTGAGGGGCTACTGCCATCAGGGGTACTGTTGTAATGAGCAGGGCACTTGGTCTATGACAATGTCTAGGTGGGTGGAGTGCGTAAAGGGGCATCCACATGAATGCAAGAAGCAAAGGTTTCCCAGCAGAACATTGCATTGTAATGAAATGACCGATGTTACTCACTTCACCTGTCAATGGTTTGAATGTTTAATGTTTTGGCTGACTGTACTGTATTTTCTCCAGATCTTTTCAGAGTCCGTACACAGGCAGATTGATGTGAGCTGGAATTTTCCTGAAACTCTCAGAGGCCTCCGTCTCCATGCAGCACTCAGTAATAAGATTTCAGCACTCCAACTACAATCACATCCACCCTTGATGGCTCTCCTGGTGCATACTAATATCTGTCAACACTCCACCCACTCAGGAGCTCCAGAGTCAGCGAGCAATAAGCGCACCGCCTGTTAAGGAGCTCTCCAAACTCCCCAAACACAACTTCATCCCCGAAACTGCTCAGCAGCTTCACCTCACTCCAACAGCTCAGTGCTGCCTCACTGTGGTCACACTGAGAACTGTAACATCACATGAACTGAAAATAAAAACCAACACACCATGCTTGTAAAGGTTTTTATATAAAGTACCTGTAACAGTTGATCAAATTATTCTTAATTCTCACATACATATTCATACATCCACATAGTAACAGACTGCAGCGTCAGTAACACGAGTAGCCTCGACATTTGTTCAACAAAGATTCCTGTTTACACGACATGATCCACAAATGAAAAGGAAGGAAAAACTTCGTCATCGTAAGCGTCATATGTTACACGATCCTTTTTGTCTTGTACGTGTTGCAAGATAAAATATGGCACATGAGTTGATCGATGATGAGAGCGTGTACAGGAGGGGGTGCGGTCGACCCATACTTCTCTCTCGGATTCAAGAAAAAGGTTCATTCAGAGGACAAGCTTCCTTTCCTCGCCTCCTGTCCTCGCTTCCTTGTCCCTTTTTAATTATTGTCCCTGCAGAGCTGGAAGGAGCGGAGCAGCTGGAAGCAAGAGGAGTGAAAAATCTCACGTTTGTTTCACAGAGAAAAACATGATCTCACTTCCTGTCTGTCATCTGACATCACATTGAATAATCACCATACAATACTGTGAGTGTGAGCGGGGGGGTGTTTGTACTTAAGATAAGGTGTCAGACTTTAACTGACCGTTCTCTAAATCCCCTTTCAAGAGTTTGGACGGTGGCGTGTTTTCAACCTTTAACAAAACAAAACCAAAAGTGCAGAAGTGTGGGAGGAAGGTTAGCTGACGAGCTAACTAGCTACAGTACAAACTCAACTTAGATTTAACATCAGCAGCTGTGTCCTGATCTTCACTGGATTCGGTGTAAACTCCAGTAAACCCAGTCAGTGTCACTGGAGATAATGCAACGTAAAACACTTCAGCCACAAAACAATTTGCATGAGTGAATTAAATGTGGTGTCCATGTAAAGACACAATGAGACACAAATTCCAACTGGGCAGCGCAATGGATGCAACGCAAATGACGTGAATTAAGCTAATTAAGCAACGAGAATGAAGCAAGTAGCAAGTAACGTGTCACACTTATTCACGAGAGTTGAAAAATCTCAACTTCAGCGACCAATTCGCACCACGATAGCAAATCAGCATGGAGATCCTCCAGTGATGTATGACAGCAAGGATGTGCCAGCAGAAGTTCATTTGTCGTTTCAGCGATTTCACACAGGTATGACGTCAGTCAACACAAAATATTGTTTGTGAGTAACATGACAGGAAAATTTGCATCGTGTTTGGTGTGAACACATTACATTTTTCATCATCATAGTTAAAATAACGTCCAACAAAGACGAACCGCAGTAACTACAGTTTTGATCAAAGTTGAGTTCTGACTGAAATGAAACCTTTGGGTATCTCATACATCAAAATTTCCTGGTTCAGTCAGTTCTAGAAAAACAAAATCCAAACAAAACCCAAGGCTGGGCGCAGTAAATGTAGTCACTGCGCCCAGCCTTGGGTTCCCGGAGGTTTGGGATTGTATCGAGCAGAGGAAACCACAGTCAGTGAATAACAGCAAGTGGTGAACGTGAGAACGTGAAAGATGCAATTATAAAACGTGACGATGATGATGTCAGATGATCTTAATTTAGGTCAAACATGACGAACTTTACAACAAATTGTGCGCTGCTTAACATTTTCTGTTATTACTTTAAAACATAAATCTATAAATGAAACAAATTCAAATTAAATCTAGTGAGAAATAAAAAGAGTTCTCCTTATATGAAAAAAAAAGACACTAATATTGTAGTTCCTGCTTTTTAAATTACCTGTAGAGCTGTTCAGGGTCACACAGGAGGAAGCGGGCATTTTTGGGGTCGTAGGTAAAGTCACTGATCGTGGTGCATACACAAAAGAAAAGCCCATATTTCTACTTTAAACATGATAAAAGACTGGATAGCAACAGATTTTTGGATATGCTCAAGTTCCTTTAAACACTTTTTCAAGAAGGTGGTTGAAAGAATGAAAGTAAGGGTGCGTTCACACGATCCAACCAGTCTGTCACCGCCAAAAAACTTTGGAAAAATCCTGTTTTGATACAAAGAAGCAAAACAACAAAAGCAGCTCCAGTAATTCCACTTTTATATATTCTGATGGGATAAACGACATGTTTGAGCAACGGTGTCCAAATTTTTTTCAAATGGGGGCCAGATTACATAACGTGAAAATACCTGAAATGAAACAAACACAACTGTTTCACTGAAAAAATAGTCAACCTTCCACCGCTCCTGAAAGCGGCGGCACTTGCCATCAACTTTACGCTTCTTTGCGGTTGTAATGTCTGCTACCTAGCAGGAAATGTCTGCTGTTAGGCAACTGTTCGTCAGTCCTGAACGTAAAAAATGCAAAATGATCATACTTGTTTCACCAACATTGTGTAGTGGGCCACACATTACACTTTGAAAAACAAGCCCTGGATCATTTAAAATCAATCTGTGGGCTATGATTGGCCCCCTGGCCAGACTTTGGACATACCTGTGTGAGGGCATCGACCTCTGTCAAACACAGCCGAGCATTTAAGGTTAACTGAAGTTTGCATGGCCGGGAATATTAGTGAAATATATTCATTTTCATTAGCCGTGTAAACAGCTTAGTAGGAGCACATTTAGTTTTGGAATGAGGGCAAAAACTGGAATATGATGTACATGTAAACGCAGCCGTTGTAAACTGCATATGTTCTGTGCGTCAACAGTAACTAAAGGTGGAGGCGGGGCTTAGAGAGCGGTCAGTTAAACCTCAAAGAATCCAGGTAACACTTCTTGATTACAACATTCATCATCCCTCGACTAAACCTGGCTGATAGCTCCATCATCGTATCGTAGAAAAACAAACTTACGTTCATCACTTTCAGTCCAGGCTGTAATAAACTTCCCATCAAACCCACTTCCTGCAGTTTGGATCTTTGAGAACAACAAATTAAAAAGCAAAACAAGCTCATCCAACAGTCATCATGAGAATGCTACTTGTGACTGTCGAACCCGTCAGAAACAGCTCGGAGGAAGGACATGTAAACAAGCTTGTTGCCATGGATTCATTCTTCATGTGCATATTTGTCTCGTGAGGTCGGACTCTGCATCAAGGCTACATAATTTTTACAGCGTGGTTCCTTCTGCAGCCCCATCGGTTCATGTGAGCACACAAACACCACCTGCACCGTGGATGCACCCAGTCTGGAGACACACAGCATGTTCTTTGAAATATCACTTTTCATAGATGATGAACTCACTGACAGGACGCTGAGCGCTCCAGCTTTGGGTGACTCCACGTTCAGCTAACAAACATTAAAACTTTTTGTGTGTGTTAAAATCACAAGTTTCCATTTTGCCGTCCGAACAAAGTTCCTGGTGTCGGACATGTGACGCAGCAACACTGTGAAAAGTCTTTTCTTGTTGAGCAGTCGGCTCATGTTGTGTATGAAATAATGAGTCTTTAGGATGATATGGCACAAGATCTGCGCCCTGTTTGAGAGGGCAGAGCTTTTGTAAAATTGAAGACAGTTTATTGGCTGCGGTTGGACTCGGTGATGTGACATCATCAAGGCGAAGGATCTCTAGAGGCACTCGGTTGGTTTTTAGGTTGAGCTGTATGATGTCTTCAGTGGGTTTGGAGGGAGCGCTCCAGTGTTTGTCATCTCGGCTTTAAATCTGTTTACTGAGAGCCTGTGTGACAAAGAGGAGGGGTGGAGTTTGAAGGAATGCATCATGGGAAATGTAGGATCCACCATTTTCTGGAGCTTTTCTCACACTAAGGATTAAAAGTCAGAATATTCTGGTGTCTGCTGCTTCAGTTTTGACCACTCTTTTTAAAATACATCTCTCATGAAGCCCCAAACTTTCCTGAACTGCTGTAGTGCCCCTTCAATCAGTGTTCTTCTAACAGAGGTGCCCCTAGAGGTACTTTGTAGTACTCTGCAGAGTCTCTGATGACTGACAGGGAGGACTCTGTATGTTCTTCTTTCGGAAAATTCTGCAGATAATTTTATTTAAAAAAATATCAGTCATGCATATTTCCTAAAATAATTATACTATTAGTTCAATAAAAAAAATCTCAATGTAGGTTTTATACACGTTTTATATTCAGTATTCCTACTGTATGTCCAATGCAATTGTTAACCGCCACAAACTGTCAACTGCTGTTAAACACGCAATCATGTTCACGTTTATTTACTGTGACCGCGACCGACGATATTAGATGAATACCAAGAAAATAGATTTGTGGTTGAAATGTAGCAGCAGTGCAGCTGAACACACGGAGGAAGAAGTGAAAACAGAACCAACAAAATACCGGAGGCTTGATCCTTTCTTCGTAATTTACGTGGCAACCAAAATGCCAAATACACTGAAAAGAACATCTTCAGTCGCACATGGTGGAAACAGCAAAATTAAAGATGATAATGAGACGATCAAACATCACTAGTGGCTACAGATGGGGCAGAATGGGCAGGCGTGAGCTTTTTTGTTGGATTTTCTGAAACAAAACTTAATTTTTCTGCTGCCCAAGTGCAGAAAAATTGTCTCGACGGGTGTGCAAAGCATTGAAATAGGTTATTTTTCCCCATCCTGTCCTGGTTTGGGGGCTTGAAATTGTGGTTGCCCTATTACTGGTTTCCAAAAGGTGGAAACATTTAACTTTGGAGGATTTTTTAGGTCCCTAAGAACCAACAACAGCAGAACTCCTGATGGAGGATCTTTGCCTGGACTGTCCTTTATCGATGTGCGCTCAGCGAAGGCAAAAAACATGTCGCCTTTCACACGTTTCCTTCATTAGAGAGTCCTCGTGCCGAGTCGCCTGATGTCACATCACTGAGTCCAGCCGTCAGCAGTTCAGCGTGGCGACCGCTCTGTAACATTAGGTGCGGCGTGCCCAACACAAAGCAGCATGCTAGGAAACCTATAGAAGCACACATGCATGTCAAACGACTCGGTGAGTAACTAAGCCATCAGGTCAGCAGACCAGAGAGTCTCTAAATATGGAACAGCTGGACTGCACCAGACAGGACGGGACCGGAGCAGGTGGACAGAGAGAAACAGAATCTGCTGTTTGTCTGTGGGGAGTACCGAGCGGAGGGAAGAGGAGAGAGGAGGAGGTGGAGGCCTTGTTTTAGAGGAGAAGTCACATGGGGCCACACACCTGGAATACAGTCACGTTTCTCTCATTCTGACATGTGTGGCCATTGGTTGAGACAGATCACATGATCTCCTCTCTGTCCGCCACGACCCGAGCTCCACCCATCATTCACACAGCGTGGAGCGTACGGGATGAACGCAGGATTTCAAAACACAAATCTGTCTTCCTTCCTTCCTTCCTTCCTTCCTTCCTTTCTTCCTGTGGTCACTCAGCACCAATATAGACTGCAGGAGAAAGTGCAGGGGAATGAGAAGGAATGAAATCATTCCCCCTGTAAAATCAGCCCGGAGGAGTCACTATTGCATTTTCCCATATTTTTGTGAATGTAAACATTTTACAGAAGAGCTTGTTGAATTATCAATCTGCCGCCCAGTAGAAGAAAATGTTGTACGTTTCTGCAAACCAGGAGTATGTTACATGTATATGTTTTATACATATCATATCAACATTTTTAAAGTGACGCAGTAAATGAGCTTATGTTGTCATCAGGAGGTGGAGGGGACGGTGGAGGCCACTGTTACCGAGATGTTGCTGTGTTTTTAGCATCTTTATAGCCATCACGCGTGGCTGTTTTGTAGCGACCTGTCTCTGTTTTTCTTCTAGGAATAGTGCCACAAAAAGTGTCTCTTTATTTACTGAGATGTTGCTGCGTTTTAGGAGCTTTTTAACCATAAACCATGGCTGTTTTGCAGCAACCTGTTGCTGTTTTCCCCCAGGTATAGTGCCACGAAAAGCGTCTCTTTTACCGACATGTTGCTGCATTTCCTGCCAGGAAAGTGCCTTAAAAAAGAGGTTGTTTTTTACTTAGGCTGCTGCATTTTAGCATTTTTTTAGCCAACAAGCATGGCTGTTTTGTAGCAACTTGCCACTGTTTTTCTCAGAAGAATAGTGTCACAAAAAGTGGCTCTTTTTTTACTGAGATGTTGCTGCATTGGGATAGTTCCACGAGAAACAGCTGTTTTTTACAGAGACATCTCTGCATTTTCAGCATCTTTTTAACCATCAAGCATGGGTGTTTTGTAGCAACCTGTCGCCGTTTTTCTCTCAGGAGTAGTGCCACAAAAAGCAGCTCTTTTTTACCGAGATCTTGCTGTGCTTCCTGCCAGGAAAGTGCCTTAAAAAAGTGGTTGTTTTTTACTGAGCCATCTCTGCGTTTTCAGGATCTTTATAGCCATTAAGCATGGCTGTTTTGTAGCGACCTGTCACTGTTTTTCTCCCAGGAATAGTGCCACAAAAAGCAGCTTTTTTTAAACGAGATTTTGCTGCATTTCCTGCCAGGAAAGTGGCACGAAAAGTGGTTGTTTTTTCCTCATATGTGACTTTCAAACCATCAAGCACGGGTGTTTTGTAGCAACCTGTCGCTGTTTTTCTCTCAGGAGTAGTGCCACAAAAAGCAGTTCTTTTTTACTGAGATGTTGCTGCGTCTCCTGCTGTGATTGCGCCACCAAAACAGGGTATTTTAAGGCAAAACATGATCTTTAACTATGACCAAGTGGTTTTTGTGCCTTAACGCACGCTAATCACAGAGTTTCTGAAACATAGTTTCAGTGTATCCCCGACATAAGGACGTACAAATATAATGAATCAGTGGTTTGCAGAAACGTACAGTGCCAACATTTCTTCTGCTGCTTGGGCTGTAATCTGAGTCCAATGGAAAAGCATTTGATTCTCTTAAAAATAAATAACTAATCTCCTAATTCATATCAGACTTGACTGGATAATCCCAAATGAAACTACAGTACTTTACATAACGTGGATGAATTAATCCACTACAGTACAACAACACCAAATAGCGACTTGTGTTTCACAGTCAGACTTGTTGTGGTTGATTCGAGCTCGTCTGCTTTGGGGGGGGTTAAAGTTTCAACAGTGACATGGCAGCCAGTGTCGGTGAGTGCAATAAGCTCGGGCAGGACGATAAGGAATAAGGTAAAGTGGAGTTGGCAATAAGCAGGTGGTCATGTGCAAGGACGTATGGAGTGACCTCATGCAAGGTGATTCTCATCACCGTGACATCTCTCTATAGCGGAAATGTCTGGATGCTTTCACACACGATCATCAACATACTGTGTCTTTATATCTATAATATTCTCCTGTGATGAGTAAATCTGTTGTCTGGCGTCTCTGAACGACAGAAAAATATCAGATTGCATTTCTGATCTCACTGAAACAAGGTCCAGGTCGGACTGATGTGAATCTGAGCCTGAGGCAGAAGATAAAAATGATCTATTTCTCACAGCGTGTAAATGTGACATCACCGACCCTGCTGGCCGTGCATTTGATAAAACATCTGTCTGTGTTGTCAGTTACATTGTTCTTGATAAACGTGATCGTATCTCTGCTTTAAAGCTTGTTGCTGTCACATCCTGACCCGGGCGCTGGATATCAACAGATCCAATCAGATCCAATCATGTCAAATAACGTCGCTGACAGCTCTGATTTTATCTGCTGCGTTGTGGTAAAATGGTCCTGTAGGACGCATGTTGCCTTCAGGCGAGACACAGATCAGTTACTGCCTCTGTCTCAGAGTGTTTTGAACCCAGAAACAGGGAATATGGTTAATAATGAACTGGTAGAGACGCCAGACAACGTTACTGCTCCACGGTATCGCTACGCTGCGTTACATTAGTCCGCCTGTCCTCAACCTATTAACCCCGTCAATCTTTCTATCCATCCTTCCTTCCCCCCTCCCAGCTCCCTCTTATCGGTCGAGGCCTATGAGGAGTTTGGTCTTCTCCTCCTCTTTCTTGCTCTCGTTCTTCAGGTCGGCGAACACCTGGGTAAAGAAGTGCGGGTCGGTGTTGATCTGGAGCATCTTGCCGCTCATGCGGTTGATGATCTCCAGGCAGCGGTCCCAGAAGGCTTCCTTCTCCGCCTCGACCAGGAAGGGCTTCAGCGGGTAGGAGATCTCGTTGCCCATGTAGGAGTAGGACAGGTAGAGGCAGGTGAGCAGCGAGGCCTGCAGCTCGCGCTCCGACGCCACCTCGGACGAGACCACGTCGCGGCACAGCATGTAGAGGAAGACCACGTTGGCCGGAGTGATGAAGCCCTGATCCTGCCAGCCCTGTAGGAGGAGGGAGCGGTCGACGCTGCGCAGCCACAGCACCGGGTCTGTCGGGGAGAGACGCTTCAGTCTGTAGCACCGACGGCACAGGAACTCACCCAGGCTGCGCATCAGTTCACTGGTGGAGGCCTGGTGGAGAGAAGGAGGGAGAATAAAGGGAGGTGAGACAGAAGATTAGTGAAATGAAGAAGTGATGAATCAGAATGTTTTCAAAATCCTCATTTAGCTACAAATTTTAAATAACAAAAATAAATGTTGGCATTGTAAGTTTCTTGCAAATCAAAGATACATTACATTTGTAGGTTGTTATGTAGCGGACACCTTGAAACTTTGCATTTCAACAACGCTGTGGTGAAGCTGTCATTAGGTTTAGGCATAAAAACCACTTGGTTTTGGTCAGGAAAAGGTGATGTTTTAGCTGAAAATACACAGTTTTGGGGCACAGTCCCACCTGGAAATGCAGTAATATCTCAGTAAAATAAAAGTAAAATACCGCTTTTCGTAGTACTATCATCGGCGGAAAAACAGCAGTGATGCCTCAGTAAAAACAACCCCTTCGGGTGGCACTATCCTGGCAGGAAATACAGTTATGTTTTGGAACAAACAAATGGTATTTGTCACACTATCTTGGCAGGAAACCCGGTGATGTCTGGGTAAAAACAGCCACTCTGGGTGGCACTCTTCCGGCAGAAAACACAGCTACGGCTCTGTAAAAAAACTCCCCTTGTTGTCGTACTCTTTCGGCACAAACTACTGCTCCTCACTGCAGTATTCTGGCAGAAAAAACAGCGATTTCTTGGTACGAACTCACGCACTATCCAAACAGAAAACGCAGCAATTTTTTGTTGCACATGCCCAGTGGACAACAGCGACTGGTCACGAAAAAAACCTGGTGAAAAAAAATGGTGCGTAAAAAGCAGCTGGAAACACAGCGACTCACTAAAACACAACCAGTTTTGTTGTTTGCTGGTCTACAACAGAGATCTGCAGCTTGGTGTCACGTCATCTACCATCCCCTCCGCCTTCTGATGCCTCCTACACTACGACGCTTTAAAACACTGATGTGATACATATTAAACGTACAAATGTAACGTATCTGTGGTTTGCAGAAACGTACTACGCCAGCATTTTTTTCTGGCGCCTGGGCTGCGGGATTACCTGGACGATGACACGTTTTGGCGTGCCGGTAGCAGCGGACGGCTGGATCCCAGAGCCTGTGAGGGAATTCTTTTTGGCAGCGACAGTAGCTACGTTAGCCAAGGTCTTGGAGACGGGCAGGTGGGAGGAGGTAGTGGTGGTGGTGGCCGAGGGGTCCTGGCTGGAGGAGTAAGACGAAAGGTTTGCACAGGACTGAGACTTCTTCAGCTTCAGGCTGTTGGAGGCTGAGTTGGCTGTGGCGTGGCCATCCGGGGAGCTTCCTTTACCGCCGTCCCCGCCGTCTGCCTGCAACTTCTTGGAGCCCTTCCTCTTCGCCGATACAGCCACGATGCGTTTCCATGGCAGCACGCTGATGATAGAGGGCCGTTTGAGGGACTTCCCGGCTGCTGCGGCAGCGTCCTTGGCGTTCTTGCTGTTCTGGACGGCTGTGTAGTGACCTACCGTTGCCGGACCGTCCTCAAACAGCACGGCCTTGCGGTAGCTGGGAGACAGAGACAACACCGTGCCCATGATGTCTGCTCGAGGGTCAGCAGTGAGACAGAGGACAGGTGGAGAGGGAAGCAGTAGAGGGAAAGCTCTTTGATTGGTCGAGACAAAGAGCTCCAAGAGGACCAAAGTGTCTCACTTCTGGAGGAGGTCGAACCTGTGGAGAAGAGGAAGACGTGTCAATACTCTCCATAAGTTACATCACATGTGGTAAACAACACAAAATGAAACCATCAGCAACAAACACCTCATAATCAATGACCAAAGGCCAAAGGTGAACTCTTAGTGTCTTAATGACTCAGTGGGAACAACAGTTTTGGTTACTGGTTCAAAACCAACCTGATCTCACTCCCAACGCCTCAAATGACGACACTTGGTCAGTGACCTGTCAGCGTTAGACACCAACGTACAGAGGCACACTAGTGGCGGTATGAGACGACATGGTGGCAGCGTTTGTTGACGATCTGGGGAACTACCAAATTATAAATAGCCAGAAAGTCCACATTAGGCGGGCAGGAAGGAAGATGAGCGAGTCAAACAAGTCCAGACTTTTCACCCTGGAGCCTGCTGTTTGTGTCCCATTTGTAACAAAACTCAATCCAGTTGTTTTAATAATGACGTAGTGTGGCAGCATGAGAAGCAGGCTGTGCTACTGACGCATGTCATGTGACGTTACATTTCATTAGTAATAAACAAATCCATGATGTTTTTTCTAAACCTAACCACATACTTTTGTTGCCTAAATCTAAGGAAGTAAACCTGAAAACAAAGTGTTCTACCTGAGTTGTAAGTTTATTTTGAAAAAGACTGTATGCATTTAACGAAAAGCAACAATGTTTGATGATAAAAACAAATGCTTTTTGTGGCTAAGAATCTGCTGGAAACACACTGACCAGTCGCTATGAAACACCCACATTTGGAGCTTAAAAAGCTGCTGGAAAACACAGACAGGTTGCTACAAATCCCCCATGTCTGGAGCCTAAAAAGCTGCTGGAAAAGACAGACGAGTGGCAAAACAACACCCACATTTGGAAATGAATAAGCTGATAAAAAAACAGAGATCACTTGCTACAAATCATCCACATTTGGAGCCTTAAAAGCTGCTGGAAAACACTGATGGGTTGCTATGAAACACCCCCATTTAGACAAGCTGATGGAATTACAGTGATCACTTGCGACAAAACACCAACGTTTGGAGCTTAAAAAAGACGCCAAAAAGACACCGACAAGTCGCTTCAAATCACCCAGGTTTAGAGTGTATAAAGCTGCTGGAAAAACACTGATGGGTTGCTACCCACATTTGAAGCTTAACAAGCTGCTAAAAAAAGACAATGACAGGTTGCTACAAAACACCCACATTTGGAGCCTAACAAGCTGATAGAAAACACTGACAGGTCGCTACAGAACACCCATAATGGGACTGAAAAAGCTGCTGTAAAACACAGATGGGTTGCTATGAAACACCCACATTTGAAGTTTCAAAAGCTGCTGGAAAAACACTGACTGGTTGCTACCAAACAACCTAAAAAAACGCTGGAAAACACCGATAGGTTGCTACAAATCAGCCATGTTTGGAGCCTAACAACCTGATGGGATAACAGCGATCACTCACTACAAAACACAGATGTTTGGAGCTAAAAAAGACACTGAAAAGACACTGGCAGGTTGCTACAAAACACTCTCTTGGAGCCAATGGAAAAACAGCGGAGACTAAATCACAACCAGTTTTGTTTTTGTTTTTGTTGGTCTGCAGCTTGGCAGGCATCTCTTCGTGGTGTCACACCATCCTCCACCTCCTGATGACAAAGGCAGCTCATATCTCATATACTTGTTTAGACAAGTGTTACGTATTCATGGTTTGCAGAAACGTACAACACCAACATTTTGTTCTGGCGACTGGGCTGTAAATGTGTTTTAAAAAAGCCAGTAAGTGAGGTCTTGAGTTCAGTTTATAAACCAGTGTCTCCGATTGTTTTTCAGGGAGTCAGAAGGAAAGAAAATATCTTAAGGGACCTGAGTGCATTTTACATTTCAACAATTTAATTATCTACATATTATTGTTTTGTTTTATTTCTCAACCTGTCAGAAAGCTTTATTATAATTTTCACAGCTCCATAATGTGTTTGCATTCCTTCACAGCAGAAACACACAGACAGCAGCAGTGTAACAAACACACAGGCTGTTTGTTTCCCTGTCAGACAAAATGAACCTGCCTCGGTCTGTTGCAGCAGCAGATTTAATTTCCACTCGGTTTTTAATCTGCAGCCCTTCGGTGTGTGTGATTAAAGACTGCTGCTGACATAAAGCATATGCATCGTGGCTGCACGTCAGCCCAGCGCGGGCCTGCAGCTCCTCATCAGTATTATATAAGATGAGGCCACAGAGGCATGAGGAAGAAATGTGCGCAAGCATCCATCTTAGCTTCAAAATGGAAGCCTTGAAAACAGCTCCTGCAACACACGGGGGCTCCGGAGACAGCTGACGGGCCTGCAGCCCGGACACACACACATGATGTCTGTAATGTTCACATGATGAAGGAGACACACAAATCAGATCAATAATAACACACACACACACACACACACACACACACACACACACACAGCTGTGCGTAAATGATTTGGGGTATTTTCTGGAGGCTTCTCATTTGACTGTTTGCAGAGCTGCAATAAACTGAAGCATGCAGCAGTCAGTCCTTCATGTCTCCTACCTGCTGATTATTTGTGTCTTCCTGTGGGATCCATGGATCACACCTTGACCCCCCCGCTGCTCAGCAACTGCGGTCAAAATGTGGACAGCAGCTCGGTCTCCTGTCTCCGGGCTCCAGGGCGTCAAACGTCTCCGTCCCTGATTAACGACGAGCCCCGGTGCTTGAGGCCGACACGTTGCTCCTCCTGAGTCTTTATTATCAGATTTTCATTTATAAAAAGTCCGTGTGTGCTCGGCGGGGACACAGATGCGCTTCAGTCCGTCTCTCGCAGCGGACAGGAAGATGTCTTCCATTGAGAAGCGCAAATCTCTCCGCTCACGGCTGTTACCGGCCCGCTACGGTGCTCGCAGCTCCGATGATTCTCCTCCACACATCAATAAATCAGCACATATCGATGATTAATCGACTCAAAGGCGGAAGAGAGAGAAAGAGGGAAAAAATGGCCACTATGAGATCCAAAAATAGCCAGCAGCTCTGCGCCCGGGCTGTGCGCAGAGGAGAGGGGGAGACCCGCTGCTTTGATGCGGGCATCTGCAGTTATTCGGGTTGGATGTGGGAGAGGAACGGAGGCTTCTGATTGGCTGCTGCCGGGATGCTGCCGCCGCCGCTGCGGCGCATCGCTGTCGCCGCCGCTGCCGCTGACGCCATTGGCCGCCGCCGCGCCGCAGCCTATCGGAGAGGGCGCTGTCCGAGGTGCTGAAGCGGCGGAGCGGACGCTGCTGCGGAAGAGGAGGAGGATGAAGGTTTTATGAATCAGTCAGTGTGGGTGCTGAATCCGCCTGCAGGCTGACGAGAGGTGAACTCATGTGCTGCAGGAGGAGAACAGGCCTCATGTGCTCATCAACAGGAAACTGATCTCAGCTCAGTGTAAAGGGTTGGTTATAACACCTGTCTGTGTAACACAATGAATTCAGTCCAGCTCTGCCTGTGAACTGCAGGCGGATCCTGTCTATGGATCTGTCTCTGATAGAAATCCAAACATCTGAATCAGTCTGTATATATTTATCTCTTTTCATCTGTGACACACTGATGGATAGATGCAGATACTGATCCCTCCATCTGTTAGTCCATCATCCAGAGGAGTTGTTGGACCCATACATGGACACAGATTGTCCTCCTGTCAGTATGAATATTGACGAGACAGTGAAACTGTGTCAGTAAGACACCTGACAAATTAAAATACAAAGTATATCTGATTTTATGAGACATAAGTTCAAACTGAACTCAAGTCTGAAGTGCAAAAATAAAGACGGCGCATTACAGCCTCACCGTGACTCCCAGCCGAGCTGACACCTGCTGGGAGTTGGTGTCATAGTTCAAGTTCATAGTTTTGGCAAGAAGACATGAAGACAGACTCAGTGATCAAACAAATCACTCAAACAGAAGTCAGTGCTCAATTTTAAAAACACAGACTGAGTCTTCAGAAGATCTCAAGGACAAAAGCACTGATGTCTCAGCAGGAGCTGGAAATACTTCTCTCTGCATTTATCTTCAGTCGACTCGACGACTGTCACAGTGTCTTTACAGGTCTCCCTAAAAAATCCATCAGACAGCTGATTCAGAAAACTGCCGCTCGAGTCCTCACCAACACCAAGAGAGTTCTGAGGTCTTTACACTGACTTCCTGTCTGTCAGAGAATCAACTGCTGGTTTATAAAGCACTGAACAGTTTCTGACCTGCAGCTACAGTACGAACCATCCAGACCTCTCTCGTCTTCAGGGACACGTCTGCTCTGCGTCCACAGAGTCAGGACGAAACAGCATTTAGTTTTTATGCTCCACATATCTGGAACTAACTCACAGAGAACTGCAGCTCTGCACCAACTTAGTTTGGCTTCTTTTCTTTAACACGTCTTTAACATGTCTTTAGGGTTACAGTAATATCACCACCTGTTGGTTTGGCATGCTGATTTTTAGTTTTCATTTGGACAGAGATTTTTTTTTTGAGAACGAAGGAGGAAAAACCCCTGGAAACGTCCCTGTACAGACGGTGAGTCATCCAGAGGACCAGCTGCTCTCTGATGGCATTAACACCATGTGCTTTCTGTCTCCGTTAAACCAGTGCGGAGGCTGTGAGCTACAAAGTGGACTCATCAGTGTGTCTGTCTCTAAAATACAGCTGTGCCCAGCAGGAGGAAGAGGAGGACACTGAGTCAGAGAGGAAGAGGTTTATAAAGTGTCTTTTTAACAGGACAAACGCTGAGAAGAATAAAATCAACGCTGAGCTGTGGACGATGACGTGAACACACTGAGTCACCTGACTGCTGTCTGACTCTGGAAATACACACTTTATACACACACAGAAAACTATCAGAGAATAAAAGCTGTGTAAACGGAGTGATGATTAATAATCAAGAGGATCTGCTGAAACAAATTCCTGCTCTGTCCGTGATTAGGTGACAGTAACGTCTTGATTCTGGACGTCTGGTAGACTCTTATGACTGTGCTGTTCACTGTGATGGAATATTAATTCATAAACAACTAGAATCACCACCCTGTGGTTGTATGACTCCGCCCACCAGTCCACCCTGTGGTTGTATGACTCCGCCCACCAGCCCACCTGTGGTTGTATGACTCCGCCCACCAGTCCAGTGTCTCTGACAGTCTCCATCCATGTCAGTGAAAACATGGATGCTTCACACACAGAAGATCTATACAATCAGCACAGTTTCAAGATTAGAGTCACCAATTCCGTATCTGACCAAATGTCTCCCCTTCTGTTCCTGAGATATGACGTTAAAACATGATGATGTCACAGTCAAGCTGACCTTTGACCTTTTGACCTTTTGACCTTCATTATTTGTGTCAAGTTTTGTCATAATTAGCATATGAACTCTTGAGTTATGGACAAATACATGTTTTCTGAGGTCACACTGACCTTTGACCACCTAAATCTAATCAGTTCATTGTTGATACTAAGTGAACATTTGTGACAAATTTGAAGAAATTCTCTCTCAGTGCTCTTGAGATATTGCTTTCACATGAATGAGACAGACAAGGTTACAGTGACCTTTGAGACCTATGAACATTAAAATTCAGTCACCAATTCAGTGTCTGACCAAATGTCTCCCCTTCTGTTCCTGAGATATGACGTTAAAACATGATGATGTCACAGTCAAGCTGACCTTTGACCTTTGACCTTCATTATTTCACCCTGTTAGACATTTGTGTCAAGTTTGGTCAGAATTAGTGAATGAATTCTTGAGTTATGTGAGGTCACACTGACCTTTGACCTTCGACCCACAAATTCTAATCAATTTATTCTTCAGTCCAAGTGGACGTTTGTGCCAAATTTAAAGAAATTCCCTTAAGGTGTTGAGATACAGCGTTTACAAGGGTGGGACGGACAGATGGACAACCTGAACACACACAGTGCCTCTGGTCACGGCTGTCGGAGTTTCTCAAATTACTGAGAAACATCAAGTCAGCGTTTGAAAAGGTTTCTTCTTTTGTTTTAGATAAAGTTTCTGATTATTCCGAGTTGGAGTTGTTATTCTATTTATTTATTTTAAGGTACTCTGTCATTATATCAAGTCATTATTTTCAGAAAGTTTCAGGTTATTTTGAGACATTAAATCATTTCGAGATGAGTCGTTACTTTGAGTTTCTCATTTTGAGATACTCTGTCATCATTTTGAGATACTCTGTCATCATTTTGAGATACTCTGTCATCATTTTGAGAAAGTTTCTCTTTCTGTTGCGACACTGAGTCATTTTGAGTTTCTCGTTATCTTGAAATACCAAGTCAGTAATTTGAGATGCTGTCGTTATTTGGAGATAATCAATATTTTGAGTTCTTCATTACTTTAAAATATTGAGTGATTTGTACTGAATCGTTATCTTTTAAAATACTTTGGAATCACGAGATTTTATGTCCCTATTTCAAGTTGAGTTTTTATTTTGAGAAACCAGATTATTATTTTGACACATTAAATCATTATTTTGGGAAAGTTCTTGATTATTTTGAGGCATATTTTGAGAAGTTTCTCATTTGTAGATACCGTGTCATTAAGTTGTGATATGAAGTCTTTACTTTCAGAGATACTAGACGTTTGTTTTTTTTAAGATAGTGAGTCATTATTTTAATCACTGACACGAGCCTCCATACAGCTGACCCATTAAACCACCAGGTGCTTTAAGTTCAGTTTGTGAGACTGAGTTTGAAAATACAACTGAAATTAGAACAATAGGTTGATAATAACCTCTAATCAACAAACTCCAGCGTACATTATGCATCAGTTCTTCAGTCTCATCATATAAGCTGCAGTAACTCTCCACCTGCTCCACCCTTCATCCTCCAGGTGTGTTCATCTCAAATCATAATAAACTGGACATTATTCAAAAGTATATTAATTATATAAACGCAGATGTTATTTTTTCTCCATATAACTGAATGTTCAGGTCAGTTTGCTTTCACTCCTCAGGATCCATTAAGTGATCATTTATTATTTTTCACCTCCAACCAATAATCTGACTTTATCTGCATGTGTCTGACTCTTTGATCGAACTGTGGAGACGTGTTTGTCTGCTGACGTCTCAGACTCAAGATGACATTCAATTGTTATTGAGATGTTTTTCCAGTGAGTTGAGCTTCTCCAGTCTTTGCAGCTCCATGTAGATTTTATTTTTGTCCAAAATGGCTCTTTTAACCCTTTGAACCCTGAGAGCACATTGGCTGGATTTCTTTAAAAAGCACAGGATGACTGCAGTGAGCAACCAAAGAAGAAATGACCCCAGAACATTTGCAAGAAATTATTAACATGAGAAAATTAGCCAAAGGGAAAATTAAAATAAATAAATGTAAGAAGGTATAAATAATAAAACATGAATATGACAATATGGGAACCCTCATTGGAAAACAGAGAAACCTTTTTTTTCTTTAATTGGTCATTTTATTACGTTTAATTTATTATTATTAGTGTTGTTGGTATTTTGTTATTTCTAAAATGTCTGACATGTAAGGGAAGTCTTTATTTTGTTGTTGGACAATAATATCTGTGCTTATGATATTCTTCTGGACGAGAACTCAGTTGCTCCCCTGCTCTTATAAGGGATTTAAAAATTAAAATTAAAGATATTGCTGGGAAAAAGAAAGAATTAATTGAAAAAGAGTGGTTAAAAATTACAATAATTCTGTACCATAATTCTAAATCTCATAATAATAACAACAAATATCGTTTTTCCCTAGCTTTTTAATTTGTCCTCATTTTTTAAAAATAATTTTCTAAATTTAAATTTTTTTTTTTGCTATTTGTGTGACAACTCTTACCAAGTTTCTCACTGCCATTTTTTTTTTAAAAAAAATATTGTTTTTTTGGGGAGTTTTTGCCTTTCATTGACAGGAAAGCTAAGTGAGGGGGGGGGGGGGGGGGGATTACATGGCGCCTGCTCTATCCACTAAGACACTGACACCCCGCCATGTTTTTTAAAAAAGAAATCGCACCAGTCAGCTCAGAGTTCAAAGGTTTAAATACTTGTGAAAGGTGTCTGAAAGCAGCAAAAGAAGTGACGTCGCTCCAGGTTTTAAAGGGTTAATAGTAAAGGTTGCCGACCCCTGTGTGAAAGTAACGAACAGCTGATTAAACACTGAATAATAATAATAATAACAATAATAATATGCCACACACACTGATCAAACCTCGTACAAGAGAAAAACAGAAGTTTGACCCAAAGATGAAAAATAACCTGAAACATTTTCATCTCCAGATCCTAAAACCACACCACGTGCAGGTTTAATTTTTTTTATTAGCATTTGTCTTTCTCTATGTCATATATGGTAAACCCTCGAGTCCTTGCAAAATTAAGTTCCCAAAAATGTACAGCTTGATTTTCTTCAGCGCCCTTTTCTGGTCTCAGAGTTCCCTCTGCAGTCAGCATCAAAAGCACTTTGTGTGACCGACCCAGCTCTCAGCGGCGAGCTTTATTCTGTTCTTACGCGTTATAAAAAAAGGGGACAGTGTGAATACATCAGGCCTGGGATGAACTGAGGCGCTTGGCAATGTTATATACAAACAGGAAGTGGGAGTGCAGGGGGGGAGGAAGGGGGTGCAGGACACCCCGGCGTGTTGATGAATGTCCTCCTCTCCTTGCGGCGTGGTCCCAAAGTGGACAAAGAGCAGGTTCCCTGTATGGTCCACGAATCCCAGAATGCCTTGTGAGTGAGTGAGAGCACTCAGGGTGAAACGGGTGAGGGGTCAAAGGTCATGGTGAGGATGTGAGGAGAAGGTGGCCGCCGTTTTCATTCGTCAGGCGACCCGTGAGGCGATTCTTCCAAACCGCAGGAAATCAGAGAAACTCAAACATTCAGTTTTGGGGCCGGCCGGTGAACTGAACACAACAGGTCGAATCCGGTGAGAGACACACCAACCAACCCACGGTTACCCCCGGTTACACTCTGAGGACAGACCGAGCATGTTGTTTATATAATACATGTATGTATAAGTACTGTATACGTTTTTCTTTACTGTTATTTTACAAGATTCCCTGATGGCCAGCGCAGAGAGAAACAGGAAGAGGAGGGCAGAGAGGCTCGTCCAATTTACATACAGTAGAAACCAGTGGAGGAGAAGAGAAGAGGGGCACAGTGCCTGAATTTGTCCACAGGGAGGAGCCATCGAGGCGGATCAACCCCGGTCAGATAGGAAGGAGGAGACAGGAGACAGGGAGAGCAGAGGAGTGAGGGTGGAGCAGGAGGAGCGGCGTATGCGCTCCCTCACGTTGTTGTTCTGTTGGGTCGTCTCCAGTTGGTCGGCTGGTTTATTTGCTTGCTGGGTTGTTGAGTGTTTGTACTCTCCTTGTCCTCCTCGCCTCGTCCCTCCCCGGTTGAAGTGAGCGCACAGCGGAGGTCTGACTGGCCCACGTCACTCCTGACAGGAGGAGCCATGGTCCCGCTCTGTCTGAGGAAGAGGACAGACAGGGTGAAGAAGACAAACACTGAAGACTCTGATTCTCTGCCTCAACCAGAGACACACATTTTAGATTTAGTCTTCAGACGAAAACGCTTTTTAGTTTAAACACATTTTAGTCATTTTTACCCTTCATAGTTTTACTCGCCAAAATTTCAAAACATTTTAGTTGACAAAAATTCAAAATGCTCTATTCGAGGAGAATTCCAAATGTTTTAGTTGACAAAAGTTCATGATGTTTTAGTCAAAGGAAAATTCAAAACCTTTTAGTCATAAATTCCAAATGTTTTAGTCGACGAAACTTCAAAATGTTTTAGTCGATGAAAGTTCATGACGTTTTAGTCAAAGGCAATTCAAAACCTTTTAGTCAAAAATTTTAAATGTTTTAGTCGACGAAAGTTCATGACGTTTTAGTCAAAGGAAATTCAAAACCTTGTAGTCAAAAATTTCAAATGTTTTAGTCGACGAAAGTTCATGACGTTTTAGTCAAAGGAAATTCAAAACCTTGTAGTCAAAAATTTCAAATGTTTTAGTCGACGAAAGTTCATGACGTTTTAGTCAAAGGAAATTCAAAACCTTGTAGTCAAAAATTTCAAATGTTTTAGTCGACGAAAGTTCATGACGTTTTAGTCAAAGGAAATTCAAAACCTTGTAGTCAAAAATTTCAAATGTTTTAGTCGACGAAAGTTCATGACGTTTTAGTCAAAGGAAATTCAAAACCTTGTAGTCAAAAATTTCAAATGTTTTAGTCGACGAAAGTTCATGATGTTTTAGTCAAAGGAAATTCAAAAGCTTTCAATCAAAAATTCCAAATGTTTAGTTGACTAAAACTCATGACGTTTTAGTCAAAGGAAATTCAAAACCTTTTAGTCATAAATTCCAAATGTTTTAGTCGATGAAACTTCAAAATGTTTTAGTTGACAAAAGTACATGACGTTTTAGTCAAAGGAAATTCAAAACCTTTTAGTCATAAATTCCAAATGTTTTAGTCGACGAAACTTCAAAATGTTTTAGTTGACTGAAGTTCATGACGTTTTAGTCAAAGGAAATTCAAAACCTTTTAGTCAAAAATTCCAAATGTTTTAGTCGACGAAACTTCCAAATGTTTTAGTCGACGAAAGTTCATGACGTTTTAGTCAAAGGAAATTCAAAAGCTTTCAATCAAAAATTCCAAATGTTTTAGTCGATGAAAATCCCAAATGTTTTAGTTGACTAAAACTCATGACGTTTTAGTCAAAGGAAATTCAAAACATTTTAGTCAAAAATTCCAAATGTTTTAGTTGACAAAAGTTCATGACGTTTTAGTCACAGCAAATTCAAAACTTTTCAGTCGACAAAACAATTAAAAATTGTTTAGTTGACAAACATTTGTGATATTTTAGTTATTGAAAATTCAAAATGATTTCTATATGTTTTTTCTTTTTATCTTTAAACTAATCCAGTGAGGCTGATTCATGGATCATAAATCAGACTCAAGGTGACAGGTTGTATAAGATAATGTGTGTGTCATGTCTCCAGCAGTGTGTGACAGGTTTAAGGGCTGATTTACGAGCACACACTCACTGATCATCATCTGAAAAGCTCAACATCTCTCTATTTATGCTCTCAACAAATAACTAATGTGAGCCAACTAGGATTTGTCCCCAGGTTCATTGTAAACTCTGACTTATCCATGTGACTGTTAAGAAGCAGAAACATAACTTGTTTCTTCATGTGCAACATGTTAGTCTGGAGGTTTAAACTGGTGTCCTCTCACAGAGTTGGTGATTCAAACTAAACTTTCATCTCTGTCAGAGAAAACTGATCTGAGTTCAGACTGTTTACTTAGTTACTGTTTTTAAAAGGACGCTCAGCCACGTTACATTCAAGTGTCTGAACCTGTTCACTGACTGAATTATCTCACACACACCCTCAGCTGTGTCGGGGCTGACCTTATGTGAGCTTCTTGGCTTTGTTGTAGAGCGAGTCGACCACTTTGCTCATGTTCTGAATGGTCTCCAGGGCCGCCTCATACGTCTTGTCCACCACCGGCTCGTCGAACACAATCAGCACACCCTCACCTTGGTCCAAGATACCTGTCGAGTCGTTCAGGTCAGTTAGTGTCACCCAGTTAAAATAAACAAAAGCACTATGACCTGATGTAGTGAGAGTAAATCTGCAGGATGCATAACAATGACAACAGATCAAGCTAATATTTATCATGTATCTTCATGTACGAGCAGAGCTGCAGACACGTACCGTGAAACTTCTCGTCCAGGATCATCTGTGATAATTTCCTCTCCACGTCCCCCTGCAGAGCAAACACAGTCTCACTGATTCATCATAAAAATCTAAAGGGCCGTGAGTCTACTGAGCATTTTTTTTTTTCAAGCAGAAAAGTGGTAGCAGGGCGCCGAGGAGCACTTTATAAAAAAAAAGCACTTTTTTAAATGACGTGCTGTGCGTGGGTTTTGTTTTTATGAGATCAATATCTCGACACTAACATTAGCCAGGTAGCTAACGGGGTGCTGCGTTAACAGAGGGTTGATGCAGTTAACTTCAAGCTTACAAAGCTATAGGTGATAAAACAACATCCAGCGTCTGCCAGCTGATCTGCTCCCAAAACATGAGCTTTTCTGTCTTTGCTGTGACAGAAGACAGCAGCCTAGTTAAAGAAGCAGCAGTGACATCACCGGCACCTTTCTGAAGAAATTTAACTTAAACGCTCTGAGCGGCCGAACAAGAAAAGGCCGGGCACTCTGGAAAAAAACGCTGGAATTGGCTCTTTTTGTACAGGCAGCTGCATACTTTGCTCCTCATTGAGAACAACTGCAACTAGAATTACTGCCTTGCCTTTGTATTCAAAGTCACAGTGACATTGACCTTTGACGCTTGACCACCAAAATATAATCAATTCACCCCCAGGTCCAAGTTAAAGTTTGTGCCAAATTTCAAGAGGGTGTTCTTGAGTTATCATGTTCATGAGAATAAGACAAACAAAGTCACAGTGACCTTGACCTTTGACCACCAGAATGTAATCAGTTCATTGTTGAGTCCAGGTGGATGTTTGTGTCAAATTTGAAGTCACTCCCTCACCTTGTTCTTGAGATATTGCATTAAAAAAAAAAAAGAGTCAAACAACGTCGCAGCGACCTTGACCTTTGACCTTTGACCTATGACCACCAAATTCCAATCAGTTCATTGTTAAGTCCAAGTGGACATTTGTGCCAAATCTTAAAATTCCCTTAGGTGTTCTTGAGGTATCATGTTCACAAGGATGGGATGGACATGCGAACGGACAACCCGAAAACATAATTCCTCCGGCCGTGGCTATCGCCAGCGCAGAGGCATAAAAAGACGTTGCCTCTGATAAAAAACAACAACTCTGTGGACACAGGCCCTTCTGTTTTACTCTAAACAGGAAACTGGTGTTTAATTGAAGTTTAAAAGAGGAGGAAAATCTTACCTTTGATAGTTTGATGAGGGAGGAAATGTGTGCTATCTGTGAGAGAAAAGAAAGACAAGCATGATGATTAAAGACATTTTAATTCGTAAACTACGAGTATATTAGTGAGTGTACTAAGAATTCTTTATGTGCTTACTAGAGTTAGAGTTACACCTGTTTTTCTTAATCTGTCTGGTTGAATTCTGGGGCATGGAACAAAGTCTCCGTGTCCTGGATGAGGTTCTGTATCTGAACTGACGCAGCCCGAGTACAGACAGGTGTTGAGAAGCTTACCTGGACCCTGGAGAAAGGTTCAATGACCCTGATGAGGTTCTGCTCCAGCAGGTTGTCGTACAGTTTGGTCAGATGGGTGCTGATGATGGGGTCATCCCTCAGCTCTGCTTTGTACTCTGTTAATGCCTGGGATCAGAAGAAGGAAGAGGACGTTTCAGTCATATGTGAGAGGCTAAAACATGATCCACAAACAAACATGCAGAATGTGTAATCAGCTGTTTCATTCATTATGTAGTTAAAGAACATCAAATGGTCCTCAGACAGCATCAAACTCTGGACACAAACCTTTTCAAAGTCTGCCAGCGACCGGTTCTTGCTGGCTTGTGCAACACATTTCAGTGAGTCTGTCTGTAGAATGAGAATAGAAACTAAAGGTTATGGGTACATTCAACATACACATGGGAATAAATACAGAAAACCCATCAATGGTCAGATCTAATAAAATTAACTCTGACTTTCAATGACTCTAACCGTTCATATCTACATATGGAGCAGGCCCTCTTCCACAGAGTCCATCATGTTTCTACAGTAGCCCAGAACGGACAAATCAAACACTGGCGTAGTTTCTTACACGCTTGGCACATGGGACAAGTTTCAGTTGGTTGCAATCTGCAATCTCACCACTAGATGCCACTACATCCCGCACACTGGACCTTTGAAACTCGCACTGACTCCACAGTGGGCAAATATTTGACAGTGAGTGTGATAATCAGGGGGAGAGCTTTTTTAACGTAATCTCTAACCCCCCAAAATTAATGTTTGTTCAGGTAGTAAGATATTTAGCAATATTTAGTTAAGATATTTAGCCAGACATGCTAACATTTGCAGCTAACTTTAACCCTTTGAAACCTGACAGCAAATCGACTTGATTTCTTTAAAAACATGGGAAGAAGGCAATGAGCAACCAAAGAAGTAATTACACCAAAAAAAAAAATTTAGTAAAAAGAGAAAATTAAAAAAAAGAAAATTAGTTAAAAAAAAGAAATAAAGTTAAGACCTGGGAAGACTGCTTAAAAATCATAATAATTCTGCAACATAATTTTAAAAGATAATAATAATTATTATAAATATAGTTTTCCTCTAGCTTTTCTTTTTTCCTAGGTGGTTTTTTTTTGTAAATAATTTTCTAAATTTATTTCTTTTTTTGCAATTTGTGAAACATTTCTTCCAAGCTTCTCACTGCCTTTCCCCCCCCATGTTTTTGAAAGAAATAGCACCAGTTAGCTCATGGTTTAAACAGGGTATCTGCAGGTTTCAGTAAGTTAAATTTAAGACTTTTTAAGACCTTTTTAATGCCACCTTGAATGGAATTTAAGACCGAAAAAACTATAAATATAAGCAATGGTTGGGGGATCCCGCTGT
>NC_065523.1:38780846-38781949 GCF_006386435.1 Epinephelus moara
AGAGAAATGTGAACGGCAGTCATGACGCCAACAAAAGAGGAAATTAGGCTACTGGACCTGGAGTCGGACTTCTCTGTTGCCGCCGGTAAGCCGTTATTTTGCGCCGCAGAGCCGCCATAGGCTATTTGACCACCGTATTCCTGTCTGTGACCCCCGTTCAACCCACAACCTGCATGATTCGCCTTTCGTTTCTGCTGCTGGTTGAAATCTGGGGAACTGCCCATTGTTCCGACCATATTAGACTCATTGTTCCGAAGTCCGTTCCGAAATCATCATGATGCCCTGTGGTTAAGGTCTGGTTAGGTTTAGGCACAAAAACCACTTGGTTAGGGTCAGGAAAAGATCATGGTGTGGGTTAAAATGAAAAAGAAAGTGACAAACTCATAAGCCGTGAGCCTGCTCCGCCTCAAGCCGGTCCCGGCGCACCATACGCCCACCGCGAGCCGTTCAGCACCGCGGACAGTCGGACTAATGACCAATGACCATGGACCCGAAATCTGTACTCACACAGCGTGCTGAATGATTTATTTTGCTGGCACAAAACTATTTTTAGTCGCAAATGTGAGTAAAATGCTCGCACGTAGAGCTCTGTGGAAAACAAATCACTGACCGCAGACCTCCGCCGACGAACCCATTCATTGTGTATGTGCTACCACCAGCGCGCGCCGTTATTGGACGGCGCATGGATACTCACAGAAAAGTGCCGCGAGAATAAGAAAAAGAAAAGAAATAAAGTCAGATTAAATATTCCTTCCGCAACAATTTTAAGACCTTTGAGTAATGAATTTAAGACCAATCTGAGACATTTCTAATGAATTTAAGACATTTAAGACAAAAACCACCTCATGAGAGCGTAAAAACTTTTTCTCGACATTTGAGAGTTTTTTTTTCGTAATGTAGGTGTTTCCATCACCAGTTTTTTATTGCGATATTTAAAGGGCCAGTGTGTAAAATGGGTTGAAAACAGTGACATCAGTGGTCAAATTCTAGATTGCAGGGCTCACTCGCTCACCCCTCCCGTCGGGTAAATGACGGTGGCCTTGTAGGGACAAAAAGCCTTGCGCACGAGTTTTTCAGGAGTAGGTCTATCTAGTGACGAGGTG
>NC_065523.1:38782539-38792300 GCF_006386435.1 Epinephelus moara
ACATACATGGTGGCGCAAGATGGCGACCTCTCTAAAGCAAGGCCCTTGCTATATATATATATAAAAGCATAATTATAAGGCTACGAAAACCAAACGAATTTTATTTTATAGCGATCATACACTTGTATAAACATATTAATGGGTAGAATATTCAGATTCAGATTCAGATTGACAATAAACCATGACAAATATTACACACTGGCCCTTTAAGTTTTGCGCATTTCTAGGGTTAATGGAAACACACTTTCTGGCACGGCCAAATAAGCGAGCCTGTGGCTATGAAAAGAGGAGAGGCACCACCTGGGCCCTGAAATACCACCAACAACAGCAGGGAGTAAAAGCAGAGGGGGGCGCACCTGGGATGGCAGGTGATGCTAAGGCGCCCTCTGGAGGTGTTGTGGGTCTATCATTGAAACACCAGTGAACGAAGATAATATCTGATGACCCCAATAAAGCTTTTAAACCTCCCTGAACCACACAGACCTGCCACGCCTACTTGGTGGCTGAGCTATGACTGGATGATTGTTGTTCGAGTTTAAATGACAAAATCTTAGAAATAAAGAGTGATACCTGTCTGCCAGCGTACCGCAGAGCGAGCTTGCCACTGATGAGGGCCTGGACATCCTCAGGCCTGAAACAGAAGCAGCAGCCATCAGACACAGCAGGACAAAAAAATGTCCCTTGTCCCCTCACTGCATTTGGAAACCTTTATGAACAAGCTGACGACTTTCAGCAGAGTCGAACCTCTTACATTAAATGTTGTAAACGTACTGAGAAATATTTCACTTACAGATTGAGCATGATTTTGCAGAGCAGCATGTATTTGAGAGCTGTGATGGCGCGGGGACTGTCGATGGAGTCGTAACCCTCAAAGGCCTCGTAAAAGTAAGAGTACGCCGTCTTCCAGTCTTTCTCCTCCGCTGCGTGAATGATCCCTGAAAAACAACCAAACACTCACATCAATGTCAGGTTAACTGTGACACAAAACAGAAGCTCCAGTTTTCTTCACCCGCCACGTTTTCATAAACCTATAAACTGGTATTAATGTGTTCAGTGGACAGTTCAAACATCTGGAGCTCCTGAGCGGCAGACGCCACACATCAGTGACTTGTTCGAGTGTTTGTACCTGACTGCATGTCTAAAGCTGCTTGTAGTTTGGGTGGGCAGTAGATGGCGTTGGCGGTCGTCCTGGCGGAGGTGAGGGCGGCGCGGGCCTTGGGCAGGTTGCTGAGCGCGTGGTATGTCTTGCTCTCCAGCAGCTGAACCTCCACCAGCAGAGCTTTGTCGTCCATCTTCTTCAGCTCCTGCAGCAACTGGGAGCCTGGAGGAGGAGGAAGGAGGAGGAGGAGGAGGAGGGAGGGTTAGAGTCAATGCAACGTCCCAATAGGTGGGAAAACACATTTAGAATAATACCTCTCCTCCATCATAATTTTAGCCGTGTAACAAGGATGAGAACCAACCTGGGATGGTTCAGGAGGAGCTAACAGTCTCCCTCTCCTCTTTTTAATTTAGGTTTCAATCACAAGTTTTATTTTATCCTCTCAACGTTCATTGACTGAACACTCACCGAGTTGTAGTGCCTCCTGGTAGCACTTTGTGTCGAAATACAGCGAGATGAGTCGAGCCTGAGGAGAGACGAGAAACAACTTCAGGGCTCTGGTTTGTTTTTGGGTCTGCTCATAAATAACAAGCGTTAATCAACACCCAGATTTACCCAGAAGACTCTGAGCAGTGGAGACACGACATTATAAAGTTTGTAACATGCTGACTTCTGTTAACCTGAAAACACATTAACACATGCAGGTGAAGGGGCTTGTTTTTCAAGGAATTTCAAGTGTTTTTAAACTAGTAGTCTCGTCCAAAGTCCATTAAAAATCAGAGTTACGGCTGGGGCGATTCATCTGCAATTACAAAAATACATTGTTTTGCAAAACGTTCATCGGCGCGTCACAATAACGTAGGCTGCACCTGGTGAAAGCATGGATTCCTCCAGAGAGCCAGCTGCAGCTGAAAACCTCGCCCACAAAGTGAAAATGACCTCTGACAGGAGAACAACTGTAGCACAGACACTCGAAGTGAAAGCATCCCAAAGCACTTTGTCAAGACGGCAGCAGAAAGCACCATCCTGTTTACTTTTTATCTGCATCCAAGCATGTACCACAGCTAATGACACCTAGCGCATCATCTAACCTTGTTATTCTGCTGTTTTATATTTTCTCTTTCCTTTAACCTCTCTAACTCCACCAGGACGCCGACATCCTCGCTCCCCCCCCTCCTCTGTTAAATGGTATCAATAAGATTTCAATAAGGTACAATGTTTGAAGCTGGCTGAGTGTTGTTTGATCACTGATAGTACTGTTTTGAAGCAGAGTGACCCACTTGTCNCCTCATGCATGCATGTAGTCAGAGCGGTTCAGAAGCTACAGTCATTTTAATTTGGGTATGTCATTATAGGCGTTTTCGCTACAAAATGGGGGTGGAGTGCAAGAGGGTAACAAACCATGCACGAGCGAGAAAACGGCTGAAACTAACATTACGAACCGTTGTTACAGTCTGTAAATCATTTATTTCAGTTCCTTCCCTCGCCCACACTGATGAAAAATACATTTGTCAGTGATTATCTTAACTGTATATCACTCCAGTGATCAAATAAATCCACTTCATAACCATCCATTTAAGTAATTAAGAAAAAATCCTGATGCTCCAGTTCAATGATAGGATTACTGTGATATACAATGACAAAAATTAAGTATTTGTCACAGCAGTGCTTTTGAATTTGAGGTCCAGTACCTTCTGATCAGGTGTCTGACACACAGGGCCTGTTGCTAATTAAATATTGTATAATTAGTAAGAGAAATACCACCTCCAGTTTGTCAGCCTGTGTTAGTGCAGTTGTTTCCACACAGCTAAACCAGACAGCTCCCAAACAAACATCCTAATCTCGAGGTGACACAGGGGCAACAGTGACTCACATCACAGTTTGTTTGGAAAAGTTCAGAGACAGTTTCAGGAACTCATCGCAGTAATCTGGTGCCACTCACTCAAACAAACAAACCTATGAAGACGAGGCTGAACAAACGGCTGTGTGTGAACGAGTCTCACCTCCAGAGCCTGTCTGAGGAAGGTCCTCTTCTCAGCCTTGGCCCACTCTATGCACTCCAGACAGAGCTCCACCTCCTGACCTGTGGCGGCCTCCATGTCCAGGAACAGGTCCAGCAGGGAGCGGACCAACCTGGCCGCCTTCGCCTTGGAGATGGAGTTGAGGAAGGGCCGCACATATTTCAGCAGACCGCCCAGCTCTGAGGAGAAGACACAAGTGCACAAGTGTGTGAGAGCAGAAAAGAGCTCTGAATGAGCTCAGGGTCGACCTGCTGCAATCAGGTTATTAAAAATTATGTTGTAATTCAATAAAAAAGAATTGATGATAAAACAGCATTTTAATACAAAAACGATCTCCGGACACACAAGCGTTTTAGCTCGTCAATACTGACACGCCTGAAAATCACGTACACTGGGCATGTGCACGACGCTATAAACAGGAAGCTGAGTGTCAACTCTGCAGTTTGTTGCTTAAAGGGGATTTATGGTTGTGCGTAGACCCTTCGCACGTAGCCTATGTCGTTGTGAGCATTTATACTTGTGCGGTGTTGTGTCTGTGTCACTCTGCAGTTACACCTCCAAAACACTAGTCGGCAGCAGAGGTTTCTGTGAAGTGCTGCAAAGTTTAGTTGATTCAAAAAACATGTGACGCGGTGCCCAGAGAGGCAGTCACAGCTACAGGCTACAATGAGGCTAAAAACAGAGTTCAAATGAGGTTTTTCCAAACAACTTTTTATGTCGGGGCTTCAGGACACTTGGATCACTACGGACGAGCAGTATGGAGATATTTTGTGGTTTCAATTATGTGTTTTTGGACATTTGAATCTGGGGCGCCGTCAGCCTCCATTAGGTGGAGTTGTGTTGCTACCTCCTCTCCCCTTGGATCTCTGCAAGTGTGAGAACTCTATGTCCTTGTCACTGTGAGTGCCAAACTGATCTCTGACCCAGACAGAAAGAAGAGGACAGAAGCAGTGCGACTGTAAATGACACCAAAATGCACCAACAGAGTCTCGGCAAAGGTTTTTATTCACCTGACTATAAAGATTTACCCAGCAGTGTGGCAGATATCCTTGTGAAATTTACTCGCCAAACAGAAAATCTACTTGCATTTGGTGCTTGGTGGGTGCTCATTTTGGAAAACAACTATTTTTGTTTTTGCTGAATTTTCATCAGAAGCCATGTGATGTTAAAAAATGTCATTTAAGGAGAAACTGAACATTTCAAACAGACACTAGGTCAACACTCACAGTTAGATTGTGCACAATAGTGGTTACTGACATCAGAACTCATAATAAAGCCTGGTAACCACTCATTATTTCTGTGCAACATTAAGCTTCATGGACATGTGCATGCTCAAATAGCAGCTGGTTCATTCAGCGAGGAGCAAAGATGAAGTCATTAGTTCATATGTACATTTCACAGACACTCTTGTCTTTAAGATAAACTCTGCAGGACTTTACTTAAAAACAACGCACAGACTCGTACAGCAGTGATCCCTCCCTATCAGAGAGACAGAGAACTATACTTTTGTGTTACACATTTAATTGATGAACTTTAAATGAAAAATATCTTCAAGAAAATGAGAAAGAAAAAGATGGAAAAGAGAAAAAGACAGTATTGTAACATCGAATAAACCTGACCTCACCAAACTAAAACCCCAGAACTGGAGATCCACTTTCCCAAATCCTTCGCAGGAACATAATGTACATGGATTAGGAAATAAAGAGAAACAAAACAAACGGATGTTTATGAGCGTGTACCCTCACAGTGCTCAGGTGAGGTCGGGACTTTACAGACTGACAAGAAGCTACTTTATGCTGAAGGGTAAAGTCTGAAAAGAAAATCTTATCTCAAGGTCCATTTACTGACTGAGATGTGTTTGAATACTGAAGGACTTTTAAGATTGATTGAACTGATTAAAAGTTCTGGACATATGTTTAAAAATAATCTTTGTTTTATCCCTAGTGACAAGGTGACAGACCACAAGCAGCAGCAGGCAACCAAGGGACAGAGAGCCAAACAAACACTGATACAGTGAGGAGTACTGCCAGATAAGAATCAGTCTTGGGTCGACTTTTACTTTCGCTTGTGAGCGTGTTTACAGACAGTAACTGGAATGTGTAGGCTCATACACATCGTCAAAAACTCCCCGACCTGGCTATTCATTTATTTAAAAGGGTCTGGGCTATTTACTGGTTCTTTATCATTGTTTACCTTCTAGGAAGGATCTCTAACTTCAACACCTAAGACTCTGAATCCATGTCGTGGTATTTGATGTTCTGCACATGTCCGCAGATAACTTAGTCGTGAGCATCAAGTGACTTCAATTTTATTTATAAAGCCCAATATCACAAATCACAATTAGCCTCTGAAGTCTTTACAGCACACAACATCGCTCTGTCCTTTGGACCCTCACAGCAAGGAAAGTCTTCAGTGTGCCTCCTGGTCTGAAACAGGAAGATGATTCCACAGGAGAGGAGCCTGATAGCTGAAGGCTCTGGCTCCTGATCTACTTTTGGAGACTTTAGGGACCACGAGTAACCCTGCGTTCTCAGAGCGCAGTGTTCTGGTGGGATAATATGGCACTATGAGCTCTCTAAGATATGATGGAGCTTGACCATTTAGAGCTTTATAAGTTAACAGTAGGATTTTAAATTCAGTTCTGGATTTTACAGGGAGCCAGTGCAGAGAAGCTAAAACAGGAGAAATATGATCTCGTTTCTTAGTTCCTGTTAGTACACGTGCTGCTGCAAGTTTGTACAGACTTACTAGAGCTACCTGATAATAGAGAGTTACAGTAATCCAGCCTAGAGGTAACAATAGCGTGGACCAATTTTTCTGCATCTTTTTGGGACAGGATAGGCCTAATTTTTGCAATATTACGCAAATGAAAGAACGCAGACTCGACTGGACTTGTATGCTCTTAGTTTCTCCCTGGTGTACATGTGAGGTTTCTCAGTCAAATAGTTGCCACTGAATATTGGGCCACTTACTGATGTCTTCTAATAACAAACGGATCTGGAAGATAGTTGCCACTTGCTGAAGTTAATTTGTTGAAGTAGCATTTGCAATCTTTGGTGGTTAGTGCCCTCATACAGCTTGAGCTGTTGTGGTCCGCCATACTTCTGTTGCCACAATGCCTGCACCTTGTAAGTTACTGCTTTCAAATGAAGGTAAATAATAATGTATGTAATGTTTGGGAGCAACTTGCCCAGCTCGGAGCTCATGTGGTCTGTGTGTGACTGCAGCACAGCAGTGACATAATAAAGCTTTGTGCACAGATCTGACACAGAGTATGAACATGGTGTTGTTACCTGCAGCCTGTCCTGTCTTGGCCAGCAGCCCACCCAGCTCCAGGATGCTCTGCTCTTTAACACGCACCGCCTCCTCATCACTCTCCTGGATGTCCCGCTTCACTACAACACACACACACACACACACACACACACACACACACACACACACACACACACATATAATGATGATGTAATCTGATCCGAATTGACATGAACCAGCCTGATATACAAACAGTGACAAGCTGACTGTGTCCATGTGTCTCCAGAGAGCGACATTAAGTCAGTTGACACGGTGGACAGGTTGAGTTGAGTGGCAGGGAGCCAGGAGGCTCGCGGAGCTGTCACATTAAACAATAAACGCTGATGACAGCGACATAACTGCTCTTTAATAACCAGCATACAGCTTCACACGGAGCATCAGCATTAACCACAGGCTGTGACAGAGTCGGTGGTGTTCATTAAGTCAGCTCAGTTTCACATTAACGTCCATGTCGGCCTGACATCTGACAAGACGAGGAGTAGCTGCTAACAACGCTGGCTGCATGCTAACGTTAACTAGCCAGCTGTCACACAACTTGCTGTCAGATCAATGAGCCGGGGGAGCTAACGCTAGCTTGGCTGGTAAGCTAGCCGGTGTGTTGCTAGCCGGCTAGCCCGCTGCTGCTGACTCACTGTGCAAGCAACGAGAAAAAAGACACGGCCAGCGCTGGGCTAGCTAACCTAGCTTAGCTTAGCTGCTAACAGGCTAACAGCGGAGCAGGCTAACTCCGCTGGTCCACGTCTGATGGAGGGATGTAAACCTCCGGTGTCTGACGGTACCGTTATTTTCTGTCCGCTGTCACACTGTGAGGAGGATATTTACCGATAGAATGTAGGATATCGATAGAGGCATTCCGGTCTGTTCCAAGAAGAGACTGTGCTCTCTGAAACTCAGCCACTGCCGCGGCTGCCATCTTTCCTCTGCCTGCCTCCAATCCGCTCTGACTCGTTGTTTTCCGGTCAGCTCGTTCACATGGTCCGAACAATGCCGCCCTCCCCCGGTGATGACGAGTACTGCAGGCTCCAAACAGGACTATGGGCACGGGCGGGTCATGAGACAACAGGGCCTCTGTGCACAGACATGATGAAGCCCCCCCCCCCCCCAAGACACTGATCTTATAATGTCTTAGCTGCTTTTTGTTTTGTATCTCTTGTTTAGCTCATGTTTCACATCTGTCTGTGGTTGTTTTACCAAAGTTTAAAATAGTTTTATGTCCCCTTTCAGTCATTTCGAGTCTCTTTGTAGTTGCTTTCTGTCCCTTTGAAGTCATTTCCTGTCGCTTTTTAGTCATCTTGCATCTCTTTGTGGTTGTTTTGCCCCTTTGCATCGTTGTGAGTCTCTGAAGCTGTTAAGCATCACTTTGTAGTTGTTTTGTGTCTCACTGTATGTTCACATCTCTGTGGTTTTGTGTCTCTTTGTTGCTCCATTTTTAAAGTAAGTTTCACATGCACATAAATTAATGTCAAGTTATCAAATTAAGCCAAAATAGCCATAACTATGTGCCGGTCACTGCGGCTGTGTGACTCTCACTGTCAAGACAGAACAGCCACAGTGAATACAGTGAAATGTTGCAGCAGACAAAAACAAAATGGAGGTTGAATTATAGTCACATCTAGATGTTTCTGTCACCAGCAGACAAAGAGGTGACCTTGGCTTCCAGACTCAAGTCAGCAACTTCAGACACACACACACACACACACACACAGTTTCAGCACATTCAGCGGTCAGGTGTCATTTCAGTAACTTACATTTTGTTTTACTGAAAATACTTTGTGATGGTACAGTGACTCAGACACAAATTCATCAGAACTTCAATATGAACAGAAGGGGGCCAAGAACTGAGCCTTGAGGGACCCCACAATTCAACTGCGCTATCGTGGAGGTGGAGTTACCCAGAGCGACAGAAAAGCTTCTATTTAGGAGGGATGATTGTAATAAACAGACAAGGTGAGACTGTTGATGTTGAAGATGTGAGGGCTGAAACATCATCATCAAAGAGAAAAAGAAATGCATCTGGAGCCGGAGTGTGTGACACTTGATCAGCACCTCGCTGTGTGAGTTACGTCTACATTTTCAAAGAGTCAGAGACAGGGTGGCATAAAGTAGAGCATCAACACATTAAATATAAAATAGTCTTTATTTAACAAAACAAACATACAATCAAATCAAATAAAGTCAGCTGCATCTGCTCTCACAGGACGATGGACAGGTAGTCACAAACCTGAAAGAGACAACAACAATAAAGAAGTCCATCTGTCACATGTGATACGACTGTTACTGTGTGGCACGCTGATTATTTTTCCTCTTTGTAAGTCAGTGAAGTAGCAGAGAACAGAAGTGGGCGACAGGTCAGTGCAGTTAGAACAAACAGGCCTCTTAGTATAAACTTTCTGAAACTTCTGGTGGTGAGTGTGTCCTACCTTGCAGCTGATCATCAGGTTAGGGGAGCTGTCTGTGTTTGGAGTTACAGAGAACACGGGGTTTTGGAGACAGTCCTCCATGTGCTCCGACACTCTGGACTCCAGGAGGTGACGCAGGATGTCGGGGGTGATGTTCTGTTTCTGGAGACAAGGTGGACGATGCAGCAGCGTTAACTGATGCCATGTCTCACTGAGTCAGGCCTCGTCCACATGGACACAGGTATTTTTGAAAATAGGGTTTTTTATAAATAAGATAAGGAAGAAGAAAAGAAGACTAAGATAAAAATTACAAAGAAGAACGTGAAAAAAAGAAAAAGAATACAAAGAAAGTCTACAAATGAAGAATACTAAGAACAAAATGAACATGAAGAATACAAAGAGGACGAAAAAGAAGATGAAAAAGAAAGGAAGACCGTTATTTCCAGAAGGATACCTGCAGCAGTGATCTCTGCAACTTATGCTGATGCCTCTGTTTATTAATAAAGGTGAAGAGTAAATGTACATTTATGTGCAAACATGAAACATTTTCTCTCTTTCATACTGTACAAACTATGATGACTTAGGGGACTGGATGTTTCATGAAATGGCTCCTCTAAACGCTAACATCTTCTAGTGCTCAGATGACTAAAAGCTAGAGGGGTTATTTAATTTCGATGTGTTAAAGTTTGGCAATGTTGTTGCTAAAGCCTGAAAAGGAGGCAAAAAAAAGTTTGTTTTATCTTACTATATAATGATAAAACTCTGTGTGTGTCTGTTCCATGTTTTTCTCCTCACTGACTTGGTCAATCCATGTGAAATTTGGCACAGTGGTAGAGGGTCATGGGAGGATGCCAATGAAGCAATATTACATCAATTGGCCAAAGGGGGGCGCTATAGCAACCGATTGAAATGTCAAACTTTGAATGG
>NC_065523.1:38792655-38841812 GCF_006386435.1 Epinephelus moara
CCAGTGCGCCCCACTTTTAAGTCAATACAACATATAAACACTTTAACTATCTGCCTTTCAACGTGCTACCTCAACTACTAATGTACAGTTTTAGCCCACTAACTATCCCTCTATTGGCAATGGTACTACTGTACTTTCAATAAAGCAATCGTACTATCAAATTCACAAACACTCTGTCTGAATACATTGCTCTTCTTAATGGGTTCAGTTGACTACTTAATCTGTAATTTCCTATGACCTGTATCCCAAACACACACCATGTGAAACTGTACGTGGGCAACTGTGCACTCAGTGGGTATGGACTAGTTAATAATATTTGGATTTTTCTTTAGTCTTACATAACAAATGCCTCTGTGAGTGATTCACAAAGTTGATGTTCCAAAATCTGGTCATGTTTTTGCTGCTTTGTTTCCTTTTCTTGCCTTTTAATGCCGTCTGAATTTACGTTCACTGGACTCTTATCCTGACTCGCTTTGAATTTATGGTGTCTTGTGAGCCCATGTGGGCTGCGTATAACTGCTTGCATAACACAATAATAAACATTCACTCATGGAAAAACTCTGTTAGTGAGGTTAGAGCAGCACTGTATTGGTCACATCCGCCACTGTACGAAATGTTGCCTCATTTGTGACACATTACAGAGGAGATGATGGCGCACACTCTGAAATCACGAGCCAATAACTCTGTTTCACATGTCTGTCTACACTGAAAACAGTTTCTGAACATCTTCACCCTGGAAGGAGATGTGATGTTAATTATCTATGCTACTTGCTACTTTACTTACTCTTTAGCTGAGGCAATATGATCATTTAAAGAACGTCCAGTAACATAAAACAAAGTGTCCCCATTCGTCCCTCATTTAACAAACCCACCTTAGTGTTGATGTACAGTCCACAGGTGCAGGAGATGAAAAGGTTGTTGATGTTCAAATTGTTCCTGCGAGACAAAAGAAGCACGTTAATGTTGAGCACTAAAAATCTGTTCGTACAAAGTTATATTCAATTACTGATTAAAGTGATCAACTCTGTCTTTGTGTAACAAATATGGAAACTATCAGCCTGTGTCAATATCTCATGTGACAGCAGTGATTTCTCAGACTCACGTGTGACAGATGGGGCAAATGATGTGCATCTCATCCATCCCCTCCACCACAGACGAGATGTACTGCTGCTCAAACTGCAGGTTCCTCTCAAGTTCTTCAATTATGGACATTTCTGGGACACAAAGAAAAAAACCCATCTTTAGTTTGACCTCAAAATCAACAGGTTCCTTGTCTTCACAGTGCAGCTGCCTTGCTCCAGGCTATCACCAGTGTTGTCAAAAAGATTATTCAACAATACATATTGACTCTGAACATTTGAAACAGCTTCAATTCTCATTTTCCACAGTATCAAGACATCAGCACCAGCTGCACTTCATCGCTCTCTCTGATCAGCCCCTTTTACACTGTCCATTCAGGGCAGGAACATCACAGCATGATGCTGCCTTGGCATTCTGTACATAAGGTACGATGAAATGGTGTCTGTATAGAAAGGACAGGCGGCTAGACGGGACCATGGGCGCCTTGGGTGTGACATTTTGGCTACGTATTACACATGCAGGCCACCGCCAGAAGATTTAGTTGATAGCAGTTAGCAGCTAACTCAAAGAAAAAACAGCAGCTGAAAATGTCCACAAAACATCCATCCATTTTCATCCGCTTATCCGGGGCCGGGTCGCATCTCCAACGGGTCTTCCAACGCGTTCCCAGGCCAGACGAGATATGAAATCCCGCCAGCGTGTTCTGGGTCTGCCCCGAGGCCTCCTACCAGTGGGACGTGCCCGAGAGGCATTCTAGTCAGACGCCCAAACTTACCCCTTTCAACATGAAGGAGTAGCGGCTCTACTCCGAGCTCCCTCCAGATGTCTGACTCCTCCCCCTATCTCTAAGGCTGAGCCCAGACACCCTACAGAGGAAACTCATTTCCACCGCTTGTATCCGCAATCTCATTGTTTCAGTCACTACCCAGAGCTCATGACCATAGGTGAGGGCTGGGACGTAGATGGACCAGGAAATTGAAAGCTTTGCTTTCCGGCTCAGCTCCCTCTTTACCACGACGCACCGGCACAGCGCCCGCATCACTGCAGAAGCCACAATGACCCGCTGATCCATCTCATGCTCCATTCTACTCTCACTCTTGAACAAGACCCTGAGATACTTGAACTCCCTCTCTTGAGGTAGTAACTCTCCCCCAACTTGGAGAGGACAATCCACCGGTTTCCGACAGAGGACCATGACCTCAGACTTGGAGGTGCTGACATTTACATTTATTTGATTTGTTTCATGTCTACAGTCGGGAGTTAAGAATGAAATGCATCATGGGAAAGACTTGTGAAGTTTGAGGAAGTGCCAAACATCACTCTGTATTAAAATCCTCCTAAACAGGAGCTGATTAGTGTGCGGACTGATTTGTTTTTGACTTTGTCTGACGTTTCTTCAGTCCAGCACCCACTCCACTGTACATTAGGATGTGTGTGTGTGTGTGTGTGTGTGTGTCTTTTATAGTGTCTTTAATACTTCACCTTGAGACATGAGCTCCTGCTGGATTTCCTCCAGTACGGCCAGTTCATCATATTCCTTCATGACACTGAACATCTGCTCAGAGATGAGAGGAGAGCAGAGCTGAGGACAGGTTTTACTGGGTTCATGACTTACTCTGAAAATGTGTTTTAACTACAGGTGGATGTGTCTCATTCTGTGTCCTCACAGCTGACAGAGACAGACAGACAGAGAGACAGGAGACCAGGACAGAGTACTGTACCGAGACACCGACCTGTGCCATCCCCTCCGGCCCCCACAGGGCGGGCAGCCTCCGCTCCTCTGACTGCAGGGCGCTCCACTCCTCCTCCATCACCTCCTGGACGATGCTGGAGGTCGCGGAGCCGGTGTCCCGGTGACTGTCCCCCATCTGCCGGTATCTCTCCAGCAGCCTGGACCGGCTGTTCTTCAGTCTGTCCACACAGCGCTGAGACAGACAGCAGACAAACAGGACAGAGTTAAACTCCGATATGCTAACAGGCTAACGTTAGCTAGCTGACGGTTATCGTTAGTTTTCGTCACCTTCCGGTAAGTTTCCTTCCATGGCGGAGTGGTTCCTTTATAAAGGGACCGGTGTCGGTGCAGAGCGTCCATCTGTCGGTGCCGTTAACGGGAGGAACTCTGAGACTGGGTCCAACAAACTGACTGAGACCTGAGGAGACTGTAAAACCAAAACATTCCAGCTTTTAACCCCGCGACCCGGAAGTTGATGTGTGCCGCCTCAGACTGCATGATGGGTATTGTAGTTCTGTCCTGCCCATTGTCCTGTAAATTATAATGAATTTTTTTTATCGAAATAAAAAAAAGTCGACTTATTACTTAATTAAAAAAAAATATATATAGTATATAAAGTATATTAAAAGAATGACAATTTTTTTTTTAGCTATTCGGCCATTATTTTGGGAAAGTTTATTTCAAAATTATGACTTATCACAAAATTATGAATAGATATCATCTCAAAATAATGACAAACTTTCTCAAAATAATTTTCTCGAATTTTTCATTAGTGCAAATTTCTTTTCAAATAACATAACTTTATCAAAAATAATAACTTAATATCCCAAAATGTTGACATAATATCTAAAAATAATGGGAAGCTCTCTCGGAATGATGATTTATCTCAAAATAACGATAAGCTTTTTTCCCCCAATGTAATAACTCTCCTCAAAATAATGACAAAATATATTAAAATAATGAGCAACTTTCTCAAAATATTGACTTAATATCCCAATGCCCTTTTTAAACTGTTTATCAAGTGTTCAGTTTTTTTCAAATAACAGAACATTCTCAAAATAATGACATAATGTTTCAAATAATGAGAAGCTTTCTCAAAAAAAAAAAAAAAAAAAAATTGACTCATTTCAAAATAATGATTAGTACCACAAAGTAATACTTACTATCTGAAAACAATGAGAAGCTTTTTCAAAACAATGACTTGGTATACTGAAATGAGAAATTCTGTCAAAATTATGATTAAATATCTCAAAATATTGACACAGTTTCTCAAAAAATGAGAAGCTTTTTCAAAAATAATGACAAATCTCAAAATAATTATTTAGTATCACAAAATAATACTTGGCATCTCAAAACAATGAGAAACTTGCTAAAAATTAAGACTTGGTATCTACAAATGAGAAATTCCGTTGATATATTACTATAGATATATCTGTATACCAAAATATTGACATGTCTCAAAATTCTCAAAAATTATCTCAAAATATTGGCACAGCATTTCAAAACAATGAGCAGCTTTCTCAAAATATTGACTTTATATCTCTAAAATATCGACATAGTAACTAAGAAAATAATGACATAGCATCCTAATACATTTTCAAAAACTTTTTATTAAGTGTTCAAATTTTTCAAATAACAGAAAATTCTCAAAATAATGATGTAATATCTCAAAATATTACATAGCATCTCAGATATTGATATAGTTTCTCAAAATAATGAGCAGCTTTTTCAAAATAAAGATTTAGTGTCACAAAATAATACTTGGCATCTTGAAACTATGAGAAACATTCTCAAATTAATAAATGAATATCTCAAAATAATTACTCAGCGTCTCAAAAATAATGAGACACTTTCTCAAAAAAATGATTTAATATCACAAAATTATAACTTATTGTCTCAAAACAATGAGAAACTTGGTACCTCAAAATGAGAAAATCTGTAAAAAACAAAACACTTTGTGTAGCAAAAATAATAAAACACTTTCTCAAAAATTAATGAATTAATATCATAAAATAATGACTTAGTTTCAAAAGCATGACGATACTTTAAAATCATGATAATAACTTAATATCTCAAAACTATGACTTGGTATCTCAAATAAGTCATTATTCTGTAACAGTAAGTCATAAATCTAAGAAAGTTTCTCATTAAACTGACTTCAGTTATTTTATTTCATCACACTGGACACACACAATTACACCTGAGATCCATCTTGTTGCCAAAACTACCTGAAAATATCCAAAACTACTTTTATTTAAAGTCTCAACAGTGACATCTGGTGGTGAGATTGTGTCACTGCACAGAAGGACACTAAGGTTTACAGGGACATTTTATTTTTTCTCAGTGTACAAGATGGATTTTGTGACAGTCATTTGTGTTTTCAGTGAGTAACAATAAAGTTATTCTCAAATGGAAACTGAAAACTTCACCTTTAGGGTGTGTTCAGTCAGATTTTACTTTACTCAGTTTATTTTTAAACACATTAAATCTTTTCACAGTGAAGATGAACTCGCCATCGGGTTCCTACAGTGTCCTACAGAAAGTTATATAAGTTTATGGAGCTGTGTCTCTGCCCCGGGGCATGCTGGGAGAAGCCTGGGGCTCAAGTCAACACATGTAAAGAATGAAAAGCCTTTTTACAATAAGCCTTGATTAAGTGTAAATAGTCCCAACATGGGTCTGCAGCAGCTCCTGGCTCTGGATCTGCATGTGAATGGGAGGCAGCTAATGCGTAAACACTCCTTATCACAACAGCTTTATGCAGAGGAGCTGCTGCTAAATCTTTATCTGCTCTGCTGCTGACAGTCCCGCTGCTTGTGAAGACGAGCTAAACGTTAGTTAGAGGACTTTAAGGCTCGCCAAGTGTTTATGCGCTCTGGTGCAGGCCCGAGGAGAGGCTTACTGGAGGTTTCTGTGGGAAGGAGAGGGGAGCCAGACAGGCGACAGTCAGCGTTGCCTTGGCCTCGAGGCAGAGGCAGGGAGCGAGCAGGCGAGCCAATGAGAAGGAGACATCCACTCTGTCCTGCCCGGCTTGGCTCAGCTCGGCGCGCCCTGTAATTAGGAGCTCTAGTTGGGTTGGGCGCCGCCACGGTGGACAGCCCGGCTGCTGCGTCAAGGGAGTTTGGGAACGCCAGCTCCAGACCGTGAGGATATCTGCACACTGCTGCTTCCACAGTCAGGAGCGGGGACCAGAAACACAAAACTCTGAACATGAACGGGCAGTCCTCACCTGTCTTCGAGGAGAAGAAGCCACCCCTCCCCATGGCCGGGGGCTCCATCTCGGCCACCAAGGATTCCCCGACCCTGCCGGAGTCCTCGTCCACAGACATGGGCTTCTACAGCGGCCAGAGCGCGCTCCACGGCTCCCAGGATTTCTACCCGGCGCAGCAGCCGTACTCCGCCCAGCACATGAACCCGTACGCGTACCACCACTACAACATACACGGGATGGGTCCCGGAGGGGGCTACCCTGTTGGCAAGGCAGAGTACCCGTACCCCCCCTCGGCGTACAGAGAGCACGGCGCGTTCAGCAGGGAGGCGCAGGCAGCGCTGCAGGACGGGGGTAAGCTGAGTCTGAAACTTTAGCGGAGTGTCTGAGTCATGAGCAGATATTTGTGTTGGATCGTTTTAATGAAGAGCTGCTGTCACACACAGCTCTGTGAAACATCTCTCAAGCTTTGTCCAACAGCATGAAAAGCCACACTGACCACGCGAGGCTGATGTGTGGCGAGTGCTCACGTCTGGCCATAAAAACCAAGTAATTGCGCACGAGCTTTACGCACGAAGAAAACGTTTTCACCGCGTCCAGAACTATTTACATTGCCTTTTAGACACACTGTGGAGCAGTGCTGTGGTGCTCTGTTACACCTCCAAACCTCCATCATTAGAAGATGATTAGAGGAGTCATTATTACAGTGTGCTGATGGTGTCAAGTGACTACAGGAGTAAGGGACACACCATCAGTGTCCTCCTGATTACTAAAAACATGTCCCACAGGGTTGATATAAGTGAAACCGTATACCGCGATATTAAATCTGATATCATACCGTGTATTAGTGCTCATCTATAATACTGAAAATAAACTGGACGGAGAATCTCACCTGCGATTACACTTCTCTTTCCTCCTCCACCGCCTGTCAGACTTTTTACACACACTTAAAATGGTTTCACCCTTTTGATTTAATTCCTTCAAGGGTTTTTGTAACTAACATTAAGAATAATAATTGTTTAATAACATACACCATATTTTCTGAGACGTTATTGTACTGTTAAATCTCGAAAGCTTACATCATTGATACATTATTAGAATAGTTTTTTCAGCTTTAATACGCCCCTTTATTCAGGTGAATGATGTGTAGATGCATAAGCAACATCTAATAGTATTCATTTACATTTTTAAATCTTTAGTACACCAGTGTTGGAGGTTAATAACTCACAGTTTGCACTGTAAAGCACGGATACTCAACTTGCTTTGCCCAGGGGGCCACTTTTGTAAAACTGTCAGGAGGCCAGAGGCCAGATAATAAACACACTTAACTAATATTTGTCAAATAAATCAAATAAAATTTGAAATTAAGGCAAATTCATCTTTTTATGTTTTGTTGAATTGCCTGTTTTCAATCTTCCAGCATGAGGTGTCCTAACTCATCTTTGCCAAGAGGCAAATCCAGACGAGCAGCTCCGGGCAGGTCTGGTGTTCACACAGGGGCGTTTCTAGGATTTGAGGAGTTCAGGGCTCAGCTCAGGCCTCTGTGGGGGGGGGGGGTCTGTGGGATCTTCTACTTTTTTTGTAGTGATCTTAAGTGCTACATCGTGGGCAACTGGACTTGCTCGAGTTTCTTGAAGATGTTTCACCCCTCATACAAGAAGCTAGATAGAGAAGAGAAGATATTTTATTTACTATATTTGGTGTTTTTAAATGCATTTGGCACCTTGTTTACACTTAAAGTGCATTTAAATACATTTATTTTCATTGTAAATTAGAAAATGGTTGGCAGGGTCCAGATTTTGCCCGTGGGCCACAAGTTGAGTATCACTGCTGTAAAGCTTTATGACAAACAGGGATTCTGGCCTCCTCAGAAAGTAAATATTGGGTGTTAGATGCAGTTCGTACTGCCAGGTGAAGTTCTCTCTCTTCCTCCTGAAAATAAGCCACAAGTTGAATCTTTATATTGGCTGTTAGAAGAACTCACAAACTAACTCAGTCAGTCATTCAAGGTGAGCGGAGCAGCTTCTGCCAGGATGCAAGAATGCAGGTGAATTTTTAGGAAATGTAAATTGTGTTTTAGTTCACCAACTTCGCCCAGAAGAAAAAACTGTGAGTCATAGTTTATTGAAAAGTAGAGGAGGAGGCGTCTGTGGGTGAGAAGTAGAGATGTACCGATACCACTTTTTCTTTCCTGACACCGTTTCCGATCCCTAAACCTTAGGTATCTGCCGATACCGAGTACCGATCCGATACCAGCGCGTAAAATAAAAATGGATGGGATATGAATTGCTGTATGTCTCAACTCCTAAAATATTAAGAAATAAATACATAATAGTAGAATGAATGCCATAAAACATTTTGTTTGCCTGTAGCGTGCATATGCGTAATGACATGAGGCATTACATGGTATCGGATTGTCTACCCGATACCGCATTTTAGGCAGTATTGGAGGCATTTCTGATACTGGTATCGGTATCGGTACAACTCTAGTGAGAAGGAAACACGAGATCATTCCTGGCGAGGTAATTTTTTTTAAGTTGAAGAAAAAATCCTGGAGTTGAAAAAGCCTCCTTTTTGTCACTCTTGTCGTGCATTGTGGTTAGCTTGTGCAAACGGTTTATTTAAGTTCAGTGATTTTGATGTTATTATCCATATATTTGTATCTCTCTGATGTGTCCATGGACTGTTATAATTTCTGTTTTTACAGCTTCTGGTTGTGATAAATGGTGTGTTTGGTGATTTTTAAAGAAAACATGCCCTTCAAACTCAAATTTTGCACCAAAATTTTAAAATGGCTAAAATCTGGAAAATCGCCAAAATCTATAATCATGTTTTCTTTAAAAATCTGCAGTAAAATAAATATAAAATACAACCATTTTGTAACGTTCCCTTTCTTAAATGTTTCTGTCCTCATGGGAGTAGAGGAAAACTCAGCTAGCTGCTAGGCTAATTTATTCAATGTAAAATGTCATAGGATTATGCTAACAACATTAGCATGTTGTATTTGTGGGGAAAGTGTGTAGAGTATAAAGCAGCTGTTTTGTTTGTGAATCTTTTGAGTTACAATAGACCCAAATTTTGTACGTTTGTTTAATACTGACACTGTCAAAACATGTTTTAGGTGTGTTTTATTAAATCAGACTTTACTGCACTTCACAGAAATTCAACACAGCGGCAAAGAAACAGCGGTGGAGGTTGGAATCATGTTTCCTTTAAAAATCTGCAGTCAAATAAATACAAAATACAACAATTTAAACTTGTTTGCCCCTGTACTAAGCCAAAAATAAAAACATGAATCCCTCCCCAATGCTTAAAAATATTTGACATGCTTCCCTCTTTTAACACCACCCCTCCCCCCTCATAAATAACAAACAGTCCATAATGTATTCAGTATTTTTCTCTTAATTTTAGCAACCCGACGGCCAGTTTACACTCTGCTTTTTAAACATTTAAATTCTACCAAATTATATGATAAAAAAAACACAAGCAGTATAATCATGAGAGTCAGGAAAAGCAAGTTTAACGGAGGTTTATCTTTTGTTTTCCTGGTTGTTATTCACTGTAAACAGAAGCTCGCCTCATCTAGCTGTCTGTCAGCTTTTATTTTTATAGGTCAACAGAGATCAGTCTAAAGGTCACTGGATTGAAGGCACAGTGACTTTTCAGCTTCACCTACATTAGGAATGAAGAAGTAATTAAAGAACACTCAGCTGGTTTATGTGTACTACATAAATAAAGTGATGGCAGAATAACTCAGATCCTGCCGTGATATCATAGACAACACTTGGAGCAACAAACACGAGCTCGGCTGTGCGTCCCCCCTCAGCCACACTGTGTCTTCAAAAGCTTTTTCTTCGGGCTCTTCTTGGAGCCTGGAAGATGTTTCTGTGTGAACTCGACAGACTGGTGTTGTGTTTGTGACATTCCAGTTGGGAGTTGACTCCTGGAAATGGCCCCAGGGGACTTTGGCCCACAGCCACGCACATCAGGTGTCACGACATGTCAGTCAGCCTTGGCCTTTGAATCATCCAGTGAGGACGGCTCCTTATCGTGTGAGGCCCGAGGCTACGCCCAAACAAACACATCACAAACAAATACATAAACAGGTGACAAGTGAAATGAATGGCCTGATGCCTAACTGATCATACAAAGTAAACAACTGATAATAAATACATGTTTCAAACAACATAGTTAGTTAAATAATGCGGTAAATTAATTAAATAAGTAGATGAAAAACCTACAGGGATAACAAATGGCACAGGGGCGCAGCCAGAACTTTAAAAAATACTGAGGTCATGAGTCAAAGCCTATCAAATGAACCCACACAAATATATTTTAAACTTTTCATATTTTATTTATTGAAGTAATTGCTGTAGTGATTTAACTGGATTCTTTCTTTTTATTTTGGTCCAATTTAAATATATTGAGTAAAAAACTGTGGACTGAGCCTTTAAAACAAATGCAGAGTGTAAACTGGCCGTCAGGTTGCTAAAATTCAGACATAAAAATACTGAATACATTAGGGACTGTTCGTTACTTATGAGGGGGGAGGGGGTGGTGAAAAAATGGGTAGGCATGTCAAATAATTTTATAAGCACTGGGATGGGGCTTTAAAGAAAATAAAGAAAACACACCTTCAAAACCCCGACTGCTGTTTCTTTGCCACCGTGTTGAGTTTCTTTTGAAGTTTGATTCAATAAAACACACCTAAAACATGTCTTAACAGTGTCAGTATTAAACAAACGTACAAAATGTGGGTCCATTATAATTTAAAAGTTTCACAGACAAAACCATTCCTTTATACTCGACACGTTTTCCCCACAAATACAACATGCTAATGTTGTTAGCATAATCCTATGACATTTTACATTGCATAAATTAGCCCAGCAGCTAGCTGAGTTTTCCTCTACTCAAATGAAGATTGAAAAAACAGCAACATTTAACAAAGTGAACGTTACTTTGGCTTAGGAGAGGGGCATACAAAATTTAAATGGTTGTATTTTTAGGACATGTTTTCCTTAAAAATCACCAAATTACATCATTTATCGCAGCCTGAAACTGTAAAACCACAAATTATTGTTGGATTTTCAAATTTCTGACGGTCCTTGGACACATCGTGCAAGATGGACGCTTCCATCAGGAATAGAAACCATAAACAAATCTGAGCTTAAAATACTGATATTTCATCAAAAGCACTGAACTTGATTATACTGTTTGCACGACAAGAGTGAAAAACTGAGTCACCGTTGTTGAGACTCAGAAAAAGTTTATGAAAAGGCGCCGGGCTGTGGACTTTTTCTCTTGGAGGCCCAAAACTGAAACTTAGTGGTGGGCCGCAGGCTTCAAGCAAACACATAATGTGTTGTATCATACTGTTAGTATGTTAAATGGTACCAGCATCCCTTTTGTGCTAATGTCCATTTTTTTCTTACCTCACTCTCAGCAAACTGTCTTTCTGTGCAAAGTGTCGCTCTGCTCGTGGCGCTCAGATCATGAACAATAATATTTAGGGGTCTTATCAATTTAAAGAACATTAAAAAACAAAGCATAAGCGGCCATGGAAATTATAATGTTTTTAAAATTACTTTTTCTGCTGTATGACGCACATTTTAGTCAACAAAATGTTAAAACATTTTTGCAATCACTGGGCGGCACATTTTCAGAATTTAAGAATCACTTCAGGTCTACAACACTGACAAATAAAAAATAAAATGTTAAAAAGAAACCGTTACTTATTTCCATATAGTTTTTCTTCAAAGCCACAGGGAGCTGCTGAAGAGCAGCAGGTTGCCGTATTTATTTTTAAACGTTGTTTCCATCTTAACCCTTTGAAACCTGGAGCGACATCACTTTTCTTGTGCTGCTTTCAGATGCCTTTAGCAAGTATTCAAACCTTTAAACCCTGAGCTAATTGGTGCAATCTCCTAAAAAATGGACATATTTAGATTTAAAAAAAAAAAAAGCTAGGCAAGAACCATATTAATAATTATCATTATTATATATCTAAAGTTATGCTACAGATTTATGGCACTTTTTAAGCTCTTCATCCAGGTAATTTCCTTGTTTGTTTGTATTTTAACACATTTTCTTGCTCTTAATTTTGTCGTTGAGCTAAGTTTTTGGGTAATTTCATGTGCAGCCTATTGCCTTCTTACCACGTTTCTGAAAGAAAGAAGGCCTATTTGCTGTCAGGTTTCAAAGGGTTAATGTGATGAAAACATACGTGTTGATCAAATGTAAACAAATGTATCTGAGTGAGTTTGTCTGTCTGACTGAAAGAAGACAAAAAAGAAATCTGATACAAGAATAACAGCCTGAACGAGGAGAGCTGTATACAAGCAGCCCTCCAGGCTACATGAAAAGCACCTATAAATCTCTGTCTCCCTCCCCGGCTGTGGGAGACACTCAGACCAAAATTATAAGTTCAGAGTGCTGGCGGAATTTCTTTGAAATTTCGGGGTTGTAGCGGCCGTGGCTATTTTTGTTTTCCTCTGCACAGACTGCCCTGTGGAGACCTAATGCAAGTTCAGTTCATTTAACTGGAAGACTTGTGTTTAAAAATCTCACACAGACTGTTACGTTTTATAGGATCAGAGAAGAAGTTGAGAGTGCCATTAACAGGAGTGTCTCAGAAAACATTTATAACTTCTTACTGTCTCCTCCCACAGTGAAAGAGGAGCCAGACGTGGAGGTTCGGATGGTCAACGGGAAGCCCAAGAAGGTGCGCAAGCCCCGGACCATTTATTCCAGCTACCAGCTGGCAGTCCTGCAGAGGAGGTTCCAGTCGGCGCAGTACCTGGCGCTGCCGGAGCGGGCCGAGCTGGCCGCGCAGCTGGGACTCACACAGACACAGGTGAGGCTGCAGGGAACAAACACCAACCAGAGCGGCTCAGTTTAGTTCAGGAACAATCAGAGAGGGCTACAGTTTATGAAACAAATCTGAAATAGCTGGGATCACATACCTGCATACAGCCACCTGGTGCCCATTTGCCAGCTGGTGTGAACAGTTAATCAGCTGTCATTTGACCAGTCCTTCTACAAAATCTTGGGCAAGGGGTCGCAGGGGGCGCTGGAGCTCGAGAAACATCCCCTTGCAGAGCTGGAGACATGCCTTTTTAGATGTGCGCGTGCACAAGTTTCAGAGCCACTGTTTTATGTTGTATGCACGGAGATTGCTAAATATGCATTTACGATCTTTGTTAAAAAACATAACGTTAGTTGACATATTATTGAATTAAAAACTGATAGTATTTGACTGACAGGGGATTGTGGGCCTCTGATTGGCCTCATTAAAAAATGACTGACAGATACCCTGCCCTCTTAAGCTTGCATATGCGTACATCTTAAACGGTGGCTCTCCGGCTCTGCAGGTGGATGATGTTGCCCATCCCAGCTGACACTGGGTGAGAGGTGGGGTTCACCCTGGACAGGTCACCAGACTATCACAGGGCTGACACATAGAGACAGACAACCATTCACACTCAAATTCACACCTACGGACAATTTAGAGTCACCAATTAACCTGCATGTCTTTGGACTGTGGGAGGAAGCTGGAGCACCTGGAGGAAACCCACGCTGACACAGGGAGAACATGTAAACTCCACCACCCCAGGGTATGAACCTCCCATCCTGGGTTCAAACCAGGAACCCTCTTGCTGTGAGGCAAGTCTTTCAATCAATTTGGAAGTTAGGCGCCTTTTTGCGATAAGCCACACCCACTGGCCCCCTTTTGCCAACTGGCATCAACACAAACACACACCTTCACACTGATACTCAATCTCCATGCCAAATATCAGTGTCCTAGGGCAAAAACTGTGACCTGCCAAAATGTCAGAGTTCCTCAGCTGAGGGTTAAAAAGAAAAAAACGATGCAATGAAGATGAAAGCAGAAATTTTAGATGAAGTGTGTCTGTAAACAGTTGAACATTTAAGGGCACTGTTTAAGACCAACAAACAACAAAACAGGTTGTTGTCTTTTGAGTCATTGCTGTGTTTCCTGCAGCTTTTTAATTCAATTCAATTCAATAGAACTTTATTTATCCCAAAGGAAATTATTGTGCCAGAGAATGCTTCAATTACAGTAACACAAAATGCAGTAACAACAATTAACATTCAGAAACCAGTAACAACCAGAACAACCAGTGGGTTCCCTGGGTCAGGGTCACACACTGGGCGAAGTTTGTGAAACAACAGAGTTTTAAATATCAGTCAAAAATATTCTAAATATACAAGATATAAAGTAAAACAGTGCATAACAGAGTAACAGAGGAGTAAGACAAGTTACTAAAAATGAACTAAAATGGTGGAAACATGCAGACAGTGAGGCTTAGGCACCAAAAGTGGTGTTTTGTAGCCACCTGTTGCTTTTTTTGCAGCGGAGATTGTGCCGGGTATTTCAAGCCAAAACATGACAAACTTTTCCAACCCGTAATCAAGTTGTTTTTGTGCCTAAACATGACCACGTTAACTTATGACGTGCAAATGTAACATAGTACTGGTTTGCAGAAAACGCCAACATTGTTTCTGGTGATTGGGTTGATAATTGAGTATTAAGAAGCTGAAGAGGAGGTGAAAAGGTCCAAAATAGGGCACAATGTTTCAGTGACGAAAACCATGACGAAAATATTTAGTCAACAACCTCGTTTCCATAATGAAAATGAGACTGACTCAAACATTTAGAATTTTGTCGACTGAAATGTTTTGAATTTCCCTTGACTAAAACTATGAAGGATCAAAATGACTAAAATGTGACTAAAACTAATACACATTTTCATCTCAAGTCTAAGACTAAATCTAAAGTTGCTGTCAAAATTAATATTAGAAGCTAGAGGTTATACTAAAATATAATTTGCAAGATCTATTTTGACAGCAGCATAATAAAATATACTGAAATACTTGATTTGATTTGATTTGCCTTTAGTGTCAGAAAAAAAATCTGAAATTTGTCTTGCGTTCAAGAACTATTTTATATACATCGACATAAATACAAAACAACATTTAACCAAACAGCACAGTAACACAACACACACTACAAATCACAGCAGATATTACGAAAAGTGGATGCAGTGCAACATATTACTCAAGCAGACAACTTAGAAGCCATATTCTGAATTTTTTTTTTTTTTTTTGATAAACGAATGAGTTCCTCAACCTGTTCAGTCGAGCCTGTGGGACTCTGAATCTTATGTGCAAAGCTGATATGCTAAAAAATAACGTGGGAGTGATTGGACGTAATATTACCAACCAGAGACAACATTCTTTTAGTGTATGCAGTAAATACAATGGTAAACAATACCATACAAGGTTGCTAAGCTAACATGTAACAGATTAAGAATAAAATACAACAGAATACAGTGCCATAAAATACAGTCCTATATAAAGACATTTATCAGGATGTTTGACGTTGCCCTGTGAGTTGTTACTGTGGTGTCAGTCTGGTATACACAGTCATACTCCTCTCGTCCCATTGATTTACTACCGCAAGAATTATCTCCGCTTCGGTGATAAAAGACAAAACTTGCAGCGCAGGTTGTTACATCTGCCGTAAATCATTGCTCAGTAATTTCCTTCAGCTGCAAGCGTTAAGAAAACAAAGATAAAAGCCGTCCCATTCAAGCTGAAACAGTCGTGTCATTTGGTTTGATGCTCCAGTGAATTTAATATGTAAATAACAGCACTGTGGTAGCTCTTACTGTGTCATTATATAACATTTAAAGGAGCCTCAAATAATCTATGACATCACCTCTGCTGGCCAATTACAGTTCTTAGATAGTGTCTTGTGTTATATGGACATTATATACGGTGTTTCCCCTACCATTATATTAGGGCGGCGCCCCAACCCCCCCATTGGCACCCCCTGCCCCCTCTTGAAGGTCAAGTTAATTTTATTTAATTTTATTTTCTGTTTAGCTCCAGATCACAACAGAAGTCCTTTAAGGTTACCCTTCCTATAGAACAGGTCTATACCTTGTCCTTTTATTAAACAAACTAAAGAGCCTTATGATATTTATCTTATTTACCCGACGGCATGTCATTTCTGTCTCTACGTGGTCATGCATTTACAATTCTCATCTGCTCTCTGTATCGTGCACGGCGGAGGTCCACCTCAATATGCACACACACACACAAACACATGCACACACACACACACACGCACACACACACACACGCACACACACACACACACGCACACACACACACACAGGTGAGCACACGCCTTCACATCAACCACCTGAAAAGTAGACAAAAATAGTTTTAATAGTTTAGTAGTAAAATAGTTTTAGTTTTAGCTCTCTGTTTGGTCTCCACCAGCTCCTAAGGAAAATATCTGTCTGTCTAGCTGCTAAATCTTTCACTGTGTTCACCACATAGTTTCAGACTTTGCCTGCCTGCTGTTTTGTGCTCAGCAGGTCATGTACAGTCCCAATCACACAGGTTGTGAAATTCAAACATCAGACACCTGATGCCAAAAGTCACCTTTCGCAGTATGATATGTGGCAGGGCGGCGTCAGTTGGTAACACGGCAGGACGGAACCTTTTGCATGTTATGATATGCCGCTGGTTGGCTGGATGGCATCTGCCACAGCTTTTGTCGCCTAACCATGTGCAATTTGAGAATAAATTAGTAAAAAGTACAAGAAAAATACCAGATTTGAAGAAAAGGTAAATAAAAAAGAAAAATACCTGAAAATTGGCAAAAAAGTAAAAGTACAAACCTACCAAGGAAAAGACATGGGGGAAAAAGTGCCTAAAAATAATAATAATCTGCAACATAACTTTTATTAAATAGTTATGATGATTCTAAATATAGTTCCCTAGCTTACTTTCAATTATTATTATTTTTTATATGATTATTATTTTCTAAATCTTCTATTTTTTATGCAATTTCTTGACGAGTTGCTTACATGCTTTTTTCAATGTTTTAGAAAAAAATGAAACCAATTTGCTCAAAAGGTTCAAAGGTTTAAATCCTTGTGAAAGCAAAAGAAAAGTGATGTCGGTCCAAGTTTCAAAGGGTTAAGGGCCTTTACAGGTTGATTTCACATGTTAGAGCAGCTCAAAGGTGATCAGTTGCGTCGCTGTGTTAGTGATTCACTGCTGGTCAGTCAGATGGCACCTGGATGTTGTCAGGTTGTAACGCTGCCGTTAATGACTTAATCTAAGGAGCAGGAAAGTCTCTATAGGGCCGACGGGAGTGGTGGTGGATAGGTCAAACAAACCTAGGACTTTCACCTTGGAGGCCAGTGTTTGCTTTCTGTAGAGCCAAAACATGTTTTTTCCTAAACTTAACATCATGCTTTTGTTGCCTAGACCTAGCGTTTTGCTTTTGTTGACTTCCTGGCGAACCTGGCGTTACTGAACCCGGAACGTCAGCTGCACCTAATATGTAGGAGTGAGAGTCCTCTGACAAAGCGACAACATGTTATGACTTGGTATAAGAATGCGTTGGGAGAGCCAACTATAACTCAGCCTTCAGGAAGTTGGAGGAGACCAAAGCGGAGCTAGCACAAGAGTGAATATTGTAAATGAAATTAGTATTGCTTTAGATTTTTAGGTTCTTTAACCTCTTTCGGTTACCTCAACGTTTGATGCTCTTTCTTCCAGGTCAAAATCTGGTTCCAGAACCGTCGCTCCAAGTTTAAGAAGCTCTACAAGAACGGAGAGTTTCCACTCGGGGAGATTCCTCTTGAACACAGTCCAGACGCCAGCGACTCCATGGCCTGCAACTCTCCTCCATCCCCTGCTGTGTGGGACAACAATAGCAGCAACAGTAACAACAACAACAACAACAACAACAACAACAACAACAACAACAGCAGCAGCAGCATCAAGAGTAATGCAGTGATGGATCCCACCAGCAGGGGGCAGGGTCCCTATCAGCCGCCTGTGGATTCCTCGCCCGCCTGCATGGGAGAGTACACACACCAGGACTGGTACCAACAGCAGGGTGCACATTTAGGTCTGCAACAGCCCGGCCCGACGCACCACACACCATCAGCCGCACCATCAGCCACACAGAGTCTGGGAGCCGTCTACTGACGCTGGACTCAGTTTGACTGGAGCCCTGCGCTTTAACACGGGGGATTTCTTTTTTTGGATGACTCGGAGCGCTGCTGTGACCTGGGAACACCTGACAGTGATCATCAGACACGAGTCATGACTGTAAAACCAGACACACATGTTGTTAAACAGGCTTTTCGATAGTAAACGTGGATTGAAAACAAGTGCTGGCCTCAGCTGCCCCACTCTCCTCCGCTCTGAAGTTTATGATCTCAAAACACGGAGGTTAAAACAGAGATTAGGGTGATTGATGTGGCTTTTTTTTCAGTGCTGAGACTGGTACAGATTTTTTTATTTGAAATCAGTGACAACACATAATATTTTGTATATTTAATATTTTTAAAATTACCATATTTATGCCATTTGTTTCAGTTTTGCATTGATTTAGTCCCTTAGTTTTTTTTCTTCTGGAATCGGCCTCTGACAACACTTTCCCTTGAGAACTGAATACTACTGAAACTTTCCAGCAAACTACAGTCCACCACACACCAGCACAGCAAACTTTTTTTTTTTTTTAAATAGGAAACTGGACTGTTTGTTGTAGCTGTGATTGGACACCGTGTTAAAAGGCTGATAACCTTTTAAAATAAAACAATATCAGGCAAACACAGAAGACAAACTGTAGAGACACTGAAATGATCTGTGAGAGGGTGTTTTAATTTACGAACTCAATTTAAACTATTTTTGTTTCTTATAAAACCCTCCTGCAGCAGATTAAAGTAAAACTTTTCTTATGAGGATTTGCCTCTAGTGATGTCACTCAAGACAGTTGGGTCTAAAGACAATACGTTTGTAAATTAAAATCTGGTGGTGAGGAGGTAGAAAGACGTGAGTTCAGTAGCTACGTCTGTAGCCTGCTCTTCATCCCTGCTTGAGGCTACATTAGCCGCCACTAGCTTAACACACCTATATCGCTAAGTGAACTGTTGGCAGTCAAGTTGCATTGTGGGTAATGTAGGCACCAGGTGTTTTGTTTTTTTTTGACAAGAAAGACCAGTGCATGGAATAAAAAAAGATGATCTCTATGGTTCTGCTGCATTGATTTGGATTTCTTTAACTTTAATCACGGTTCTATCTGGAACAGGATAGGACCCGTTTATTCCTATGAAAGTTGCTCAGTGGCGCATGAAGCCAAAATGGTTTAACTGCAGCGTATACAATAACCTGGATGATCCAGGGATTTTTGGCACTACTTCCCCACTGTGTGGCCTACAGAGCATGTTCACTGGGGACTTACGACAGCCGAGCATGGCTGAGCACGACCAAATGTCTAACTTCTGGTTTAGTGCTCCGCTAACTTGAATCTTTTGGCTCTTCCAGACTTTCCAAATGTTATCCGACCCGGGAACTGCCCATTGGTCCGACAGCCCATTGTTCCGACCATATTAAACCCATTGTTCCGAAGTCCGTTCCGAAACCATCATGATGCCCTGTGGTTAAGGCCTGGTTAGGTTTAGGCACAAAAACCACTTGGTTAGGGTTAGGGTCAGGAAAAGATCATGGTGTGGGTTAAAATGAAAAAGAAAGTGAAAAACACATAAGCTGTGAGCCTGCTTCGCCTCAAGCCTTTCCCAGCTGACCCAGAGCCAGTCACAGCGCACCATCAAGGTAGAAATAAGCCCGCTGGGAGCCGTTCAGCACTGCGGACAGTCGGACTAATGGGCTGTCGGACCCATCCGACCCAGAGGATCAAATCCTGATGGTGAAACAAGTCATTTCATGGGGGGTTGTGACGCTAAAAAATGTATCCACAGATTTACACATGCCTCTTTTCCCAATGTACGTCCATGGGAAAATCAAAGACATAATGCTATGAGCTCTGGAAGTTCCACTGTTTGGCTACTATGAAAACTGGCTTCAAAGACTGGCGCATGTCCTCGGGGCCGGGACTACACGCCTTTGCAACAGTACTTGAGTTTACTGAGCATGGATGTGGTGTATTTACTGCTTCCAATGTCCTAAGGTGTTCAGACACTTCATCAATGTTCAGCAAAGGCCGAAATGTTTTCGAGTATTCCTCAGTCCAGCCTGCGTCCTTACATTGATAACACGATATGTACGAATTGGGTGCATTGCTTTTCATAGAAAAACAGCCAGAATAATACATCATAATGCTGCGTCTTTTATTAGACCCTCCTTGCTTGATAAAAGCTCACATTTCTCAGACTCCTTGTTTTCTTTTCAATGCAGACTTTCTGTTTTCATTTTGAAATCTTCAACCCTAAACCAAGATAACCCTGGTGACATCGCTATGACATCATCAGGGCCACAGAAGACATTTTACGCCTGTTCTCACAGGCTGAGTTGTACTCATCTCCTTCATGATCAGTAAAATGATCCCCATGGGTAAAAACTGTTTGAACTTCTCTTAAAAACTATCAAGAGTAAAAACGATAGTGAGTTGGTGCTAAAACGTTTGAAAAATAAAGTTGTAAATATTCTATTCACACGAGCTGTACTCAGGTTTTTATTTATAGTGTCAACTGTAGAACAAAAGTGGCACAACAGTTTGTGCCTTTTTCATGAAATGAGTAAAAATAAAATGTTTAGATTTGAATTTGTGTTTTTTTTTCAGCATGTTAACGTGTGAATGCAGCACACACACTCACACACAAAGGCGTTGAAAGTGTGCTGACGGTGCTTCACTGGTGTGTCTGTCAGAGTGAGTCAGACAACAGATACAGGTTGCACCCATCTATATATCACACACACACACACACACACACACACACACACACACACACACACAGACTGAGAGTGCGTGTAAAGGAGGTTGTGGGAGGTGACAGTGCAGCAGACACTCTGGAGTCTCTGGATACTAATAACACACCGCTGACACAGAGAGAGACGGGTGTACGCGGCTTTCATGTGGCACACAGTTGGAGAGGGGAGGAGAGTTGTGTGTTTGTGTGCGTGAGCGCGTGCATGTGTGTATATGTGTGTGTGTGTGTGTGTGACAAACAAGCTGCTCTCCAGGCTCTCAACCAACCAAACCCACTGGTTAGCCAACAAAAAGAGGGCATGATGAGGAAGAGAAACAGACGAGGAAGCTTACAAACAAAGTTACAGACCCAAAAACAACGACCTGAGAACACTGGCAGAATATTTCTCTTTGTGAACCTGCATGAGACGAATTTAGTCATTCAAAAAAAACTGTTATTTTGGGAAATACTCATACTGGGTTTTATTGCCGGGAGTGAGACAAGAAGACTGATACTATGGAAAACATGAAGCTACAGCTGGTAGCCCGTTAGCTTAGCATACGATTGTAAAAATGTTTTACCGGTAAAAATATGTAAATTCACGCATAAAAATTAACTGCATGCGGGTGAGATCAAAGAAAAGAACCCAACTTAATGTGAGTGACTGTAGCCTGTGTGTGTTTAAGCTAGCGTTAGGGTTGACTCTTGGATTCAAAACGGGAGTCCACAAACCAATGGCTGACGTCGTGGTGGCTGTGCCCATTATTTTATAGTCTTTGGAGTTTACACCTGGATTAACTAGAAGCTGCAACCCAGGTCCAAGTCTGATGTTATCCATCCACAACAAAATGTGAAATGACGTGACTGATTTGCCTGAACATTAACACTGTACAGTATACTCAGTGTAGTGAAGATGATATGCAGGTATACAGGGTATACCCACCTCTTTTTCTGGCCGTTAACAGTATACGCACCTATTAGCCAAAAAGCCATTAGAACATATAGGAATCTTTACCCACTTCCTCCTTGGTAACCTACCCATTTACCTCATAGTGCACCCATCTCACCAACTACCACTACATCACTTCATATACTCTATTATACAGGTATTTGTGTGCAAATTTCCATGACTGTTCCAAAGCGTTCTGGGTTTCCTTATTTTTCTCAAAACTTTTCCAGGCATGGAAATTGCTATTTTAAAATTCCATGACCTTTCCAGGTTTTTCATGACTGTACAAACCCTGTCAATATTGTGGTTTATGACACAATATCTAAAGAACTAATGACTTTCCCATCCAGCCCATTCTTATTCTGAAGTCGTTTAAAACCGTCAATTTCAATCAATCAGTTTTATTTATAAAGCCCAATATCACAAATCACAATTTGCCTCACAGGGCTTTACAGCACACGACATCCCTCTGTCCTTAGGACCCTCACAGCTGATCAGGAAAAACTCCCCAAAAAAACCCTTTAATGGGGAAAAAATGGTAGAAACCTCAGGAAGAGCAACTGAGGAGGGATCCCTCTTCCAGGACAGTAATGACAGTAGCTTACAACATTAATTTAAGTAATAATATAATTATAATTCTGGCTATTGTGGTACAATATGTTGAAAGTATGTATTAACTGACAGTATACATGTGTGACAATAATCATATGTGTATAATAACAGTAGAAGTATGACTAATGACTAATGATGGCAGCAGCAGCAGGAGGCATCTGGCAGGACCACGGCAGCAGCACAACCACACACGTCACGCTGTCCAGGCACCGCTGTGATATGAGTTAATCTGAGAGACAGTGGAGCACAAAGGCTCCGGAGAAGAAGCCGAGTTAGTGACATGCAGAATGGCCGAGTTAGCAAGATGCAGTAATAGAATACGAGAGAGAGAGAGAGAGAGAGAGAGAGAGACAGAGACAGAGACAGAGAGACAGAGAGACAAGGAGAGAAGAAGAGAAGGTGCCCGGTGTATTATAGGGGCGTCCTCCGGCAGACTAGGCCTAAGTCAGCCTAACTAGGGGCTGGTACAGGGCAAGCCTGAGCCAGCCCTAACTATAAGCTTTATCAAAGAGGAAAGTCTTAAGTCTAGTCTTAAATGTGGAGACAGTGTCTGCCTCCCGGACCGTAACAGGAAGATGATTCCACAGGAGAGGAGCCTGATAGCTGAAGGCTCTAGCTCCTGATCTACTTTTGGAGACTTTAGGGACCACGAGTAACCCTGCATTCTCCGAGTGCAGTGCTTGTCAGTTATTTTGGTGTCAGACACCTGATGCAAAAAGCCACCTTTCGGGGTAGTATGATATGTCACCAGGCAGCATCAGTTTGCAACGTGGCCAGATGTAACCTTTTGTGGTGTTATCATATGCTGCCGGTTGGCTCAATGGCACCTGCTGCAGTGGTATCATATACAGACAGATGTTGTCCGGTAGAAATGCTGCCAGTAAGGGCGTAAAATAAGGGGCAGGAAGGTCCCTACAGGGCGGTCAGGAGAGGAGGTGGATGGGTCCAACAAACCCTGGACTTTCACCTGGAAGCCCAGTATTCAGGTCCCTTATGAATGTAGAGCCAAACCATGATGGTTTTTTTCTGAACTAAACCATGCGCTTTTGTTAACATCCTGGTGCTGACGATACCTAGTGCGTAATATGTAGACGTGAAAGGCCACTAATAAAGTGGCGGTATGTGACAACTTTGGATGAGAACGTATTGTCCCATCAGCCTCAGCTGCGCTAAACTAAGATGGTGAACATGGTAAAAATATTGCATTAATACAGCATGTTAGCACGCGGACGTTACCATGTAGCTCAACTGCTGCCAGCACGGTTCTTAGTCTTGTTTCCTGTAGGTTCTTACGGCAGCTCAAATTGGAATAAAAAGTAAGACCTAGTGTATCACTTCATATAAAGTCATTTCCCCTGTGTGTGTGTGTGTGTGTGTGTGTGTGTGTGTGTGGGCGTTTACGCAGCACCCAGCCCTGTAAAATGATGCAGTTCATCGAAAATGTAGTAGGTGTAACGAGGAAAAAATGTGACTTTCAGTTAGAACGGGCCAACAGACATCCACATTATAATATCATGTTCAACTGTACCCATAAGTGTGCAGGGTGTGGACCCTAAACCGCAGATCCACTGGGACACCTTGCATGTTTGTTTAGGCTCTTACCTTCCTGTGCTGAGCCCTCAGCTTCCAGGTGTCAGAGAGGAATGCATCAAACATCACAGCGAGACAGACGGAGACGGCAAACAGGGACTTGTAGCAACCTGCGACTGGCACTTTACAGGAAAAACGTTTTTTACCAAAGCCATTGTGTTGGGTTTCTGGCTCGTAGCAGGTTTTGGTTTTATCATATATTCATGCAATAACAGCAGTTTGATCCCAAAGACAAACCAGGTGATTTTGTTTTTCTTGGTCATGAATTCTGTGAATGTTACGACCCGTCCAGTGTTTCATCACCTTCTGTTTAAGCACACAGACAAAATAAATGCCTGATATTTTATATCACCGTGAAGAGTTGGACGGAGTGTCTGAAAGGTGGGCTGAGGTGACAGTTTTACACCGCTGCTCTTTGGCACTCACACGCAGGCTGAAGAGGGTGAGACGAAGTGATGACATCAGCTGCTGTGAGCTGAACTCAGCAGCGGAAGGAAAGTTTATAACAGTGTCATGAAAGATTTGGAGCTGACGTTACGTTCCTTTCCCTGCCTCCAGCCATGAGCTACAAACTGTGCCCGGACTGATGTGTGCTTTTGAAAGCCGATACTAAAGCCGACACCTGTGTTGCCAGTGGGCGAAATCTTGTGCCAATATTACATCAAATTTTGGGAAGTAATCTGAAGCAGCTTGTGGATTTTATGTGGCACTTAAAAAATACAAAAACACCACAACAATTCAGTGACAGGGAAACCTTAGGATGTGTAAAGACCTCATTTCACAGAAAATTAAATTTAACCCTCTGCACCCAGCTTGACTTATAACTGATGATATACACACCATAAATGTCAATAAATGTGCTGAGATAAATGTTCTTCTGCATCCAAAGTAACCTTGGTGACTAACTGAGCAGTTAGTGACTTTAGCTTAGCATAAAGACTGGAAACAGATCGCCTGGACAGATCATCCAAAGATGATCTACCTAACCAGCACCTCTAAAGCTAGTCTGGTTGTATGTTGCATTCACACCAGGCACAAATAAAACAGTTTGTGCGACTGAATTACACGTAAAGTCAATGTAAAGACGCAATCAGACGCGTATTCCCGCCGGGTGGTGCGATGGACGCATCACAAATGATGTGAAATATGCTTAATAAGTGGCACGGATAAAGCAAGTTGTGTGATTCTGTATCATACAGTTATTTGCGAGAGTTCAAAAATCTGAACTTTAGCGACTAATTCACGCCACAATAGCCAATCGGCACCGAGATCCTCTGGGGACATATTATGCTGAGGACGTTATGGCAGAAGTTCAATAATCGATTAAACGATTTCACGTATGTATGACGCAAGTTATTCATGCGAATGCAGTGAGTCAACACAAAATATCCTAGTGTTCATGCGATGTGAATATTCGCATCAAGTTTGGTGTGAGCACGACATTACAGTAACACCTGAACTAACCACAACTTCTTAACACTGCATTACGTGTGGCATGTAATGTGTTGAAATTGTGCGCTGGCAGCACAAAATGGAAAGTCAATTCAGATCCTCTGTCATGGTGGACACACAAATTCCTGACAACGACACGGAATAGGTCGGATAAAGAGCGAGAAAGTCTACGTAGGAGGGAGGTAAGGATGGTGGGCGGGTCAAACCAAAATACGTACTGGGTGAAAGCAAAAGTCAACTTTGAGTTATTTTAACTTTACATACTGTACGTAACTACGTCACATTATGTGATATTATGTGTGATGTATCAGGTTATAACTGTAACTGTGTAATTAAGATGGACGACATGACAGCTTACCAAAAGTGAAGTCAAAACATCTCAACCGCCCCCTGGTGGCTGGCTGCAGTACTCCGCCCCCTCCACCTTAGCTGACGAGGCGCAGTCTAAACTAAAAACTCAAATTACAGGGTTTTTGTCATTTTAGGTAGCTCTTGTTATGCTGACGTTTGGTCAAGTGTTTAGTTTTCCTAAACCTAGCCAAATGTTTCGTTAGGTTTAGGATGTTTAACGTTTTAAACCTTTTAACCATTTGCTAAAAACTGCGACCATGTCTAATAGAGTGCCGCAGGAATGAGTCCTCTAACCCAGTAAGGAGTTCGAATTTTACCACTCCTGGCTGCCTTGTCTTGAAGTTCATGGGTTTTTTGAATGCTGTCTGAAATAAGGTCCGTAGTTAACGCAAGCTGAAGAGACTTGCACGTATTGTTCTACGACATAATACAGCAGTAAATACCCCACTGTGAAATTTGACACTTTTATGTATCACAAGATAGACGGTTGCTCACAAGTGGCTAAATGAGACTTCGGAACGTCATCAAGGCTTTGAAAGGCTATGATCACGTGACTAATGCGCTCATGGTATTAAACAAGAAAGCAGTCCCGAGCGCTGGTACAAAGGCAGGCTGGGGTGGTGGATAGGTCACGAAAAAAACTTTTTTTCGCCTGCAACTTTCACTTGGAGTCACATGCTCGAATCTTTGAGTCATTTTATGGTATGTCCTCACCGTGTCTCTTTCCCTAAACCTAATCTTAGTTACCTTACATTAATTAAGTTACTGTACGATAAGGACATGACGTCATTGATGGCTCAAATATGTAGGATATCATACGAAAAATGAAAATGAAAAAAAATAAAAAACTTGAACTTTGGGCAAACTTTACATTATTTTAAGGTTTCTTTTCCTAAACCTAACAACACTAACTTTTACGTTAAGGATGTAACGTCATTTGTGGGGCACAAATTCGTATGATATCATATGAACTGTTCTATGAGAATATGTAGAGTGAAAAAACAAATTTCCCAAAATGCCATCTATTCTTTTAAATATTGAAGATCTTGTGTTGTTTGCATCCATGTTCAGTTGCTTGCAGTCTTCTTTTTCGCTGAGGCACCACTTTGTTTTTTGGCGCAAGACTGAAACCAACTGTTGAACTGCTCGTGTGCATGCACAATCAGATAAAATGGGAACCCATTCATAACAAATATTGCTCTGTAATGCTACTGTGGTCATAAACAAATTCAGCACAGTGAAGATATATCTTTTATATCTATATTTTTTTAATATCGTACTGGTGTTACACATTGTAGCATAATGCACATTTTATTTCTATCTTATTTTAATTAGGCATCAAATAAATCAAAATTTCCCCTCAGGGATCAATAACGTACCTGGTTCTGAATCTGAAACTCCACAGTGTATGCTATTTTAAGCAGTAAATGTCAGCAAACTGCAGTGTATATGCCATTGTCGAATTTTTTGAGGGTCAGATTAGGTGACAGAAATCATGATTGTCGTCTTGAATGTCACGAAGCATCCTAGATACTGGGATGAATTAGCAGCTGTCACGCCTGACGCCAGTTTCATGACTGTTGGGTCAGGCCATTGTTAGACTTCCAGATTCAACTTCATGTATTAATTATTATTGAAATATTTTTGTTAAATTTTCAGAATGGAAATCAGAAAGCAAAACATTTTTAACATCTACTTGTCAAATAAACACTGACAGTGAACAACATGACTGCCTTTATCAGCCAGATATATCGGTCTAACTCTGTTGCGTCCACACACCAACCCCCCACGCACATACGAATGTTCTCTCACACACACACACACACACACACACACACACACACACACACACAAGCCAAGCTCTGCAGTGTCTCAGTTGCACTTCGAAACTGAGCGTCTCTGTGTTTTCGCACCGCATGGGTCAAGTTTAACAAGCATATATAAAGTGACCCCCACTGTTTATGACCTGTTTTAATTAATGTGTTTTTTCCCCATGTCTCTCTTTCAATACATCTCATCCCATGAATCTCTCTGCCTCTCTGCTTTCTACTCTACATGAGGTCACATGCTGTCATCTGCCCAGTAGCAAGTTGTGAACTCTTCAGTTTTATAGTTTTTACATTTTTGTCCTCACGCAAGCTCATGAGTTTTGGTCCTTCTTTTCCGTTTCCCTCTTCAATGTGCTTGGTGTTTCTTTGTCTGTGTAAACTGTAGGCCTAATATGTACTCATACAGTTGAAATATCGTTTTTATTCTACATACTGTGAATTTGATCAGATATCTTCAAGTATGACTCTAATAATACATTACAGATAGAAAGGAGATGGGAAACTGAAATGGACACAGACCTACCATAGGAGGATTTTCAGGTGGAAGGTGGTGATGCGATTCAGCTAAAATGGGCTCAGCATACTCAAGTAAATGTTGGATTAACTGTGGTAAACAAATTGGCAGCTATACTCACATATTTTGGACATGAACTTAGTTAAGTACATTTTGGGAAGATTTTTGAGGCACTTAGGAAAATATTTTACAAAAATCTCACAAAAGATTCAAGGAACACAGTACTTGGTCTAACACAGGAGGGCAGCGATGGGAGAGCAAAAAAAAACACCTTCCACATATATTGACAACAGCAGCACTTAAATGCATCACAATAAAGTGGTTAAAACCTGAGCCCCCACACAGGTACAGTTGTAAAAAACAGAAAAAAAACAGCATGGAAATTCTGAAAATGATGAAGTTGCTGGAAATTAAAAATTAAATTCAGGTCTTTAAAAGTCTCAAAAAGCATTTAATTTTACTTTTAAAATATTTATGTATGTGACTGCAGGCTGTCAGGAGATGTTATACGCCTATAAACTAAAAGTTTTACAAGCCCCTTTTACACTACCAGATTTTCAGCGAATGTTGGGCCGATTTGCCAGCTAGCTGCGAGCGTTTAGACACACTGAGCCGGATTGGCAAGTTGATCTAGGGTGCCCAATTTTACGCCTCGGAAGGTAGTCATATTGTAGGAACCCTTTTAGTTTCAACAGAACGAGGCGGCCTTCTGCAACGGGAGGGGCTGTTGATGACTTGTGGGAGGGGCTGTTGATGACTTGTGGGAGGAGCTGTTGATGACGCCACACGTGCGAGCCACTGGCGGTGGATAAACAGGAAACAGCTGATAGCAGGAATTAGCGAGCAGCTAGTAGCAAGAGGGAAACACAAACCTGACAGACACTGTAAAGATGAGCAACTGGGGAGACAAGGAATTGTGCGCCCTCCTTGTCCTCGCAAACGAAGAGGCCATTAACTGTCAGATGACGGGGACGGTGAAGGACGAGAGAATCACCGAAGGACTGACCAGCCACGGCTTCCCTCCCACGTCACTGTTTACGTCACACGCTGAGCTACACGTTTTTTTACTTGCTCACGCCCCCCATTGCCCCGAAAAAGGCACATTCTGTATAAACAAAAGTAGGTAGGCGGCATTTTGCTGCACTCCCCGATTTTGTTTTTATACTGCCAATGCTGAAAAAAGACTGATTGGGCTTTCCTGCAAATTTGCACAACTCCTGTTTAAAAAGGGCTACTAGTTTTTTTTACCGTCATTGACTGCTGACTCCTCACTCCTCTTAACTGGACAGTAGGGGCCGCAAGTTGTCAAAAAAACCACGGCGATAAAGGTAATCAGCTAGGCTTAAAAAGTCTTACCTCATCTGTTGCAGGCAACATTTTGGCCTTTGTCATAACTCAAAAACTGACATCTATCTATCTATCTATCTATCTATCTATCTCATCTGCATGTTTAAACATACTGACATCGATTAAATCAATTTTAAAAAACAGGTTAAAATTTCACATGTATGTCATGACGTGTGTCAAAAAAGACATCTAGGAATGGTCAACCTAGTAGATAGAAAATAGCAGCGAAAGCTATCTAACATTAGCTAATAACATCAGCTTGAAAATGTTTTACCAGACCCTTGGAAACGGTTGACCTAGCTGGTAGAAAATAGTAGCAAAAGTTAACTAACGTTACCTATAATGTTAGCCTGACAATGTTTCACCAGATGTCTGGGGATGGTTGACCTAGAAGGTAGGAAACAGTAGCTGAAGTTAGCTAATACTACTAGCCCAACAGCGTTTCACCAGACCTCTGGGAACGATTGACATAGTAGGTAGAAAATAATAGCTAAAGTTAGCTAACGTTAACGTAGCATTAGCTCAACAGCGTTTCACTAGACCTCTGGGTACAGTTGACCTAGTAGATAGACAACACTAGCTTAAGTTAGCTAATGTCGGTAATGTTGTAAACTATGTGCTCCTCTAACTGTAAACTGTGCAGGCTTTAATTTATTTCTCTTTGTGTGTATTTTTTAATTGTTATTTTTTGCAGCCACAGCAGATTCAAAACAGTGATAATGAGACGAAGCAGGAGAGACAGATAAGAGATGCAAGTAATTATTTTGTATCTGGTATTTCTTGGTTTGAGCTTAGCATTGTTTCAGGAGGTCTCAGTCTTTTGTTTGTGTTGTTATTGGTCAGTTTAATCATCTGTACTGTAGGAGATAGGAACAAAAATCAACTCCACAATCAAACTGCTGCTTTAAAAGTCTCCACCACTTCTCTGTAGGTGTGTGGGAGGTCTTCCTCATTTGCCCTCTCTTCAGCAGACATGTTTCCTCAGCCCTCCATCACTTCATTAGGACGATACGACGTGTCTGAAGTCTGTGAAGCAGAGGATTCCATAAAACTCTATGGTGTGAACTTCACCGGAGGCAACAGGATGCTGCTCCAAGTAGCAGATTAAATAAGTCAGGGCCTTCTGAGCAATCCAAGCTTCTGGCTTTTAAATCCTCTGAAGAAAATAAAATACAATATAAATATGACGAACAGGAGAACAATTAACTAAAATGTGATTTTTACCAAACAGCTTTTTCATAATTACACTGAGGTGATGTCATTCATATTGCCGCAGCCTGCTGATATCGTGGCAAAATGTTCAGGTTCCTCAACATGTGTTTCCCCTTACAACGACTACAGTCAACTGTCTCCTCTCGATTTAAGAGGAAGAGGAAGAAGGTTTCCCATGCGAGGCCAACGGTGTATGAAGTGTTTCACTGTTCCTAACATGAAGCTGCTTCATGTTCAGGTAGAGATGCGTCTTTGCTTTATGGCACCAACACGGCAGAGTTATTATTATTATGTGGTAACAACTTTAGCCCCATTTAATATTTACAAGCACAATAAACACATCAAGGACATTTTCAGGGCTTTCTCATGCACGCAGTAAATGTATTTCTCTCAAATTTCACACAAATTTGTTAAAATTAGTACGTGCTATCATCCTAACTCGTCACATATCGCTGCTTTGGTCTTTCACATCTACATGTCACATGCTAGGTATCCTCCTGCGTCCACTGTTGACGATCTGGGATGCCGCAACAAATGCCAGGACGTCAACAAAAGCACGTAGTTTGCTTTAGAATAAACATCAGGGTTTTGTTCTACATTAATACGGGAAGTGAACACTGAGCTTGTGAGTAACAGTCTGGGGTTTGTTGGACGCATCCATCACCCCTCGTAGGGAATTTCCCCCTCCATAGATTACATCGTTACCAGCAGCATTTTAACTTCACGTCATCCAGCAGCGTATCATACCAGCGCGACAGATGCTGTCCAGCCATGTTATGAACTGACGCTGCCTATCCGCGTATCACACTGATGAAACAATTGCCCTCCAGCCATTCTCGGAACCCATCGGCTGTATTCCGCATCTGACTTCCGGCAGATGGCGATACAGCCCCTGGGGGCAGACCCCCGATTTTTTGGCATTTGGCTAGGCTGGAAATATTTTGAAATTTTGTATGTTTTATTTCCAGAACTTTGTCCCTATATATATCGTACCATATGTAAAGGTCACATATCTAGTAAAATGACTGTAAATTTTTATATTGTATTTTCAGACTGTTTTGGAATGTTTTTCCTCTCCCATAATTTGTCACTACCGAAACATATTGTTTTATATAACACAAAAAAATATATATCAACCTGTTATGCTTGTTCCTTCCCTTGTTTAAAGATTAAAATTTTTACAAATTTTGACTTAAGGTTTTCACAGTTAAATCTATAAAAAATAATATTTTAACAAATTTCGAAGTTCATATTATAGAATTCTTCAAAATCTAAATGCAATCTTTCTTTGTTAGAATTCTTCAAAATCTAAATGCAATCTTTCTTTGTATCAGAATCAGAATCAGAATCAGAAATACTTTATTGATCCCCGAGGGGAAATTATTTATGTTAAAATGCATAACGCTGATCAGATTGATTTCAGAGTTAATAATTGATTAAACAGAACATAAATGTAACCGATTAGCATCATAATACTTTAGTTGATAACTTAATATACTTTATTTTTTACAAAACACCCAGTGTTTCGGTAGTGACTTCTGTTTATATATAAGTAAATATGCTGAACCATTGCGATGGATTCAGAGTTTGCAGTGACGCCAATTATGTTCCGCCTCGTTAGTTCACCGCACGGACCGTTTAACCTGGCAACAACTGCAGCCGGCTTAAACGTGATTGGTCAATATCACAAGGACTACAAACAGCCTAGCACCAGAAACCAGGGCTCTTCCGCTCTTCTTCCGGAGGCAAGATCTCCGGGGTTTGCCTACAGACTCTACATTCACTGAATGTAGAGTCTGTATATAGAGACTACCCTCCAGCCAACTGGTGACATATCCTAACACTGCAAAAGGTTCAGTCTGGCAGCGTTACAAACTTGATGCCGCCCGGTGGTGTATCATACTGCTGTGAAAGGTGGCTTTTAGTGTCAGGTGTCTGATGCCAAAATCACTGACACAATGGCGGTAACTGACGACTTTGGAATGAAAACCAGCTGGGCATATCGAGATGCAGTTGAACAGCATCATTACCATACAGGTGTGTCTTGGGATGGGTACAATAAATTAAACGTTTGATCACACAACACAAAGACCGACTACAGAAATGTCCAACAGACCTGTTGACTGTGAACTCAATGTTCATTTCACTACCATAAAACATCTCCAATGTTGTTTATGTGAATTTGGCAGTACATCCAGTAATCACACCAGCTCAGGAGCGTCTTTACCTGTACAATTGTCTGAGACCAGCCACCTGAACAGCTGAAGCAATAACAGGTTTGCACAACCAAAGAATTTCTGCACAAAATGTCAAAAACTGTTTCAGAGAAGCTGGTCTGCATGATCGTCATACTCAGCAGGGTCTTGGCCTGACAACAATTTGTCATAGCTACGGCTGTGTGCTACTGTGGGGCTGGTTGGATGTACTGCCAAAGTTGGGGAAACGATATTGGAGATGTTTTATGGTGGAATGGGTGAAATGAACACTCAGTTCATGGGCAACAGCTCTGGTGAACATTCCTGCAGTCAGTCTTTGTGTTGTGATCAAACGTCACATATTAGTGTTCTTTTATTGTGACAATCCACAGACACACCTGTGGAGTAATGATGCTGTTAAATCAACCACACCTGTCGGGTGGATGCATTTTCTTGGAAAAGGAAAAGTGCTCACTGACACAGATTTTAATGAATTTGTGTCAAAAATTTGACCTGTGAAAAATCTGTGTTGCTTTTGTTCACTCTGTTAAAAAAAGAAGAAGCTACATTGTTAGTTTTACAATCCCTCTGTTAGAAAGAAATGTGCAGGCGGGTAATTCTTTGTATCTTATACAACATGAATGAGTATTATGCTGCGTTCACAGCTGACTGAAGCATCACAGGCATTGAGGACCCGAATGCGGGACAGCAGGCAGGTGGATGCAGATGAGATACTTTAACTGAAGCCAGCAGACTTACAGGTAGACGAGATGAACATCAGACAGATGACAAACAGGCAGAAACAATCAGCTGGAAGAAAACCAAGAACGCAGGGAAACCACAGGAGAACATGAGCCGATGATCTGACAAAGAACAAAAGAAGTGGGCAGGTGTAAGTTGAAGAAGTGACAACAGGTGAGGAGACTGCAGCACCAGTGAGTGACAGGCGAAACTAATCAGGGCGGGGCAGACTCAAAAAGGCGGGAAAACACACAAAGACAGGAAGTAAAACCAGACATGATGCATGAGGAGCGAACCTACAAAATAAAACAGGAAACAGAAAGAAAGAACACAAACAGAAAACCTCAAAAACAAAGTCAACCAGATACACAGAGAGAAACCAGGATCATGACAGTGCGCAGCAAATAAACATCAGTTTAACAAGACATAAAAATTATTTTTGTGGCTTCTTGCCTTTATTAGATAGTACAGGTTTGGCATGAACTGGGATGACATGCAGCAAAGGGCCACAGGTTGGAATCGAACCCACGGCCACCGCAGCAAGTACAAAGCCTTTGTATATGGGATTCCTGCTCTACCTGGAGAGCTACTGGGCACCCCACCATAAATGATCAGCTTGACATCAACTCAATGAGTGCATTTGAAATATCAATTATTAACACGTCCTTCCTCATGCTAATAGTTAAAAGTGTGTGTGACAATCCAGGCCATAAAACCTTCTCTCAGCTGTGAAGTCTGGTGGCCAGTGGCTGCTTGCTCCGCTGCCATTCAGTGGCTCACGAAATATCGTGGTGCAGACTATTTACTGGAGTTTACCAGCCTGTTGCTCAAGTGGCATTTGAAGATAATTACAAGCACAGCCGTTCTCGGCCTTTAAAGTCCGATTGTCCACCACTTACATTTTCGTCACATCTCGTCAACAAAAATGAAGCATATTGTAGATTTCGTCCTAGTTTTTTTTTTTTTTTTATCAATATATATTTTTAGCTCGTCATGGTCTTGTTTTTGTCAAAATTTTCACCTACCTTATGTCAGTCATTGATGAAGTATTTTTTGTAGGGCTGTCAATTTAACGTATTAATTAAATTAATTAATCATGCAAAAAATTAACACAAATTAATCGCACTAATCAATTTCACCCACTTGGAGGCACAAATGCCTCGACATTGCCTGATTTAACTTAACTGAAGCAGCAGGAACGTACTTGTCTTTGACCTATGAATGACCCCATAGGCTACATCATATGCAATGTCTGCAAGAAATAATTTTCATACCAACGTATCATCTCAGTGCAAAACATGTTAAGAGCTCCACAGCTGTTGGTCCCAGTAGCGTTGCTACCAGTACTAGCGTGCTTCGCCAAACCATGCTTACCGAGGGAAAGCGCCTGAGCAAGAATACCTCTGAAAAGCTGACAAACGCCATTGCAAAATGGATTGGGGCTTTTCCCACCAAAACATGAGTATAAGATTAATTTGCGATTAATTAGATTAATTAATCACAGATCCTGTAATTAATTAGATTAATTTTTTTAATCATTTGACAGCCCTAATTTTTTGTCATAGTTTTTGTCAAGGGTATTAACACTGGCTCTTTGTTTACTTTCCTCACTTCCGTTTTTCTTCTTGTGTGCTGAGCTGAACTGACAATCAGGATGATTTTATTCATTGACATGTTCTGCTGGTTCCAACGCCAATTCAACATTCAGAATTAGCCAAAAAAAAAAAAAAAAAAAAAGCCAAAGAGGGCCAAAGGTGCAGGACACACTGCAAAGACTCCGGCGACAGACGCTCATTGGTGTTTCAGAGCCCTATGATGGCGACAGATGAAGTAGGTCCCAGGACTGATTATAAAGGATGGCTGGATAAAAAACATAACATGGTGAAGCTTGAATAAGTTTCGTCTGGATCTCAGGACGGCTGAATTTTACTGAGTTTAAATAACATTATATTTAACCATGTTAGAGAGAATCAGCTCGAACACAGACCACCTACACTCTTCATTATTTTCTATCAGTCCCATATTTTCATCTTTTTTTTGCCAACTGTATCATTTCCATCAATGTGTGATCAATTAGCAAACCAACCTTTTGCTCCATTAGCACCCCGAGATGATTCTAAGACCCTCGTCATGTTTCCACTGGGATGTATGGATCAGCGCAGCGCTACGTGACTTCACACTTCTGGGTGTGATCGTAAGCACAACTGACTCTTCAACCCACAGTGTGACAGTTCAATGATGCCTCTGTCTGCCAGGAAAACATGACTTTATCACCTCTGAAAACACACAGACACAACTGTAGACAAATTCGCTCATATCATCGTACTAAACTGCACCTGAAGGCCAATTTTCTTTTGTCTGGATTGTTTTAAAACAGTAATGGAATATATTTTAACTGCTGTTTTGTCCTTAGAGAAGAAGAAGAAGAAGAAGAAGAAGAAGGAGGTGAACATTCCTGCTCTGTGTGTTACATAATCTCCAACAGGAGAATTTAAATTAAACCCCTAACCACAGGCAGCCTAATGTAGTCATGTATGTATGCATTTTTGTAATATTCATTCAACAGATGAAATTGCTGTGAAAGGATTAACCCTCAGTAATCCAGTTGGATGTAATCCACTACTTCCTCCAGGGCCTGAGGCAGAAGGATATTCCCTTGACTGACAATTACAGATAATTACAGCGCCAGAGTGAAAGCTTTATTTAACAAGCTGTGTCCTAAATTGCCTATAATTGACGTGGTCATTTTATAAAATCATTGACGATGTTTGACGACTCTCTTTCTGCTTTTCCAGATGTTGGAGAGACGTGACCTGCTCCTTTCTGATTTACGACTCTGGAGAAAATGGCTCCGGGCCGCGGCAAGCCGAGACACTGAGAAGGAGTCTGTTGTTTTAGCGATACGTTACTGAAGACTGTGAATTCGATGTTAAAGGTGCAAAAACAAATGTTGGATGTGAGTTAAATAAACAAATTCAAGTAGGGCGGGCAGTGATCACTGGGTTTGATTTATTTCCAAAAAACATGGCACGTCCTGACCCATAGCCGATGTGTTATCAGCAAAATATTAACTCTATTAACTCTAACTCTAATTTAAGAGGTTGTTGAACAAATCATGGTGACTGTAAACTGCAGGAGTTTCCCACTTCAGAAGATGAGCAGAAACAACGAGTTTTGGGATCAAACATTTAAAGTGACAGCAACCAAAACTGAAATCCATCAGAGAAAAAAGAAAGGTGAAATGTTCACAATCAATTAATTAAACCCTTTTGTACAGCAAAGTCCCTCCATCCAACAGCAACAGAAACAAAGACTTGCAGGAGTGATGTGATCAGTTACTTAAAATTAGTCAATGGAGTTAATTATGAGAATGAGACACATTTTTTTAACACATATTTGGCTTTCAAATACATTTCTGTCATTTTCTTTTGGGCCTTTAAAGCAACTTTAGATTTTTTATTATAATGAAAAAATATATATAAAATTTGACTCATACAATAAAGTAACCTCGTCCATTCAGTGCCTTTTTCCCATACAGTCTTAAAAAAGGGGGATTATAAGTACCATAAAATAGCTGCTTGTTCATATCAGAGCCTCTGCTGGTGCTGTAATCAACCCCTCCGTCACGGCTCTGTAAAGCTGTATATGCTACACACCCTGTCAGAATTACAAAAATACACAAAAACATCAGAAGTTCTTTAATCTGTTTCTTATCAAACCAGAGGGTCCTCTGAATCAGATCCGTAAAGACCAGCACTGAAGAGACCCTGAAGAACCCTTATTTTTACACATGTACCCACCCCACCAAAACCCCAATCACAAAAAGACATGTTGGCATTTAGTTTGTGTAAACCATGTATACGTTACATTTGCACTTTATTATGAAATGCTCAAAAATGTTGTGGTTAGTGGTTCTGTTTTTATATAATTATCTTTTTGTCATATTTTCTGAAACTATCACTGTATCCTGACCCAAGTACGAGACACATCATGCTGTTCTCACATACGTTAAATAAAGGCATCAAAATTTGTAACCCATGTAATTTGGAAAGTTGCAATCACATGACTAATGTGCCGACTGGAGTAAAGAAGGAAGCGGTCCTGAGAGGTCCAGTTAGGAGGCAGGTTGGGGTGTTTGATGGGTCGCAAAACACAGGACTTTCCCCTGGAGACCGATGTTCAGATCTGTGTAATCTTTGAGTCATTTTAAGGTACGCCCTCTCCATGTTTCCTTTTTAAAACCTAACCTCAGCAACTTTACTTGCCTAAACCTAACCACAGTAACATGAATTACATAACTACGTTAAGGACGTAACCTTATTTGTGGGGCGTTAATTCATAGGATTCCATATGAACCGTTGTCTGAGGATAAGTTGGACAGATTATCTGTTCCTTTGCCTCCTCCTACTGCTCCTAATTGCATTTGCAAGAATCCACTGCTCCTGATGATGTATTCCCATCGAACGGTTCGTATGATATCCCTTGAATTTGCACCCCACAAATGACGTTATACAGTTACCTAATTAAAGTAAAGTTACTGAGGTTAGGTCTAGGAAAAGAAACATGGTGAGGACGTACCTTAAAATGACTCAAAGTGTGCTCAAAGATCACACAGACGCGAACACGTGACTCCAGGGGAATGTCCTGAGCTAAAGTTTGTTTTTTTTGTGACCCATCCACCACCGCAACCTGCCTCCTCATTGGCACTTGGGACTGCTTCCTTGTTTGCTGCCATCAGCACATTGATCACGTGATCGCAGCCTTTCAAAATACGTGAGATATACGAATTCAGGTGCACTGCTGTTTGTAGTGAAACACATGACAAAAAATTGTGATAACAGCCTGCTCCTGGACAAAAACAATTAATAAGAGCCAAGAGAATTCTGCACCGCATAAGCAATCAGTAGAAGACCGATGATGAAAAACAAAGGAAGACTCAAACCACTTCTGAACCAGCACTAGTTTAGAAACCTTTAAGGTCCCTGTAGCTCTCTTCACCTCGGAAAAGCAACTCTGATGTGTAGCCTAGGGTTGTCAACATTTAACCGTTAATTGGTTAACTGATAATATTTTGACTGGTTACACCTACAGGTTAATTTTGCTACTCTTCACTGTACTACACTGCACTTGACCGAAGTCTGGTAGGAGCTAGCTAGCTAAGGGGGGACGTTACTGTAATCTCTGAATGAGCGGTGTTGCTAGCTAGCTAACATTAGCTCCCTCCTGACCTGGGTGGTGTGCACTACAGAGCAGCCAAGGAACTGGTGGAGACTGGAGGGTGGATAGTGGGCGCTATTTTTCCACATGTTAAGGCGGTTAGCCGGCTGTCTGTCAGCAAGCCAACAGAAAGTACAATAAATGGCAAAATATTTAGTACTAAAGCTCACTGAGCAAGGGTCACTGGTTAATGGCCGTTGGCCTTTTGAAAGCAAAATTAACCATAACTGACATCCCAAGCTTTCTTGTTTTATCGGCCTTCGGTTTAGTCTTTCTTTTTAGTTTACATTTTGTCTGTTTTCTTTACGTACTCGTCTTGCTGCATATGTTGTTTGCCAGTGGATTCTGGCACTGCCATTTGGAGCACCAGGAGGAGACAGAGGAAGATGATGTATTTCATGTACTACTGTCAGGATATAGTGACAGCTTCAGCAAATACTTTATTTAGTTAAACACAACTGGGTTATGGTTCAGAAAAGATAATGTTTTGGCTTAAAATACCTGGTTTTGGGGCACTATCTTGGCAGGAAACGCAGCAATGTCTCAGTAAACAACAACAGCTCTTCGTGCCACTATACCCACTGGAAACACAACAATGGGTCATTACGAAACACGCACATTTGGTGACTAAATTTTCACTGGAAAAACAGCGATGACTCAGTAAATCACAACCAGTTTTGTTAGTTGTTATGCCATTCAGCATCCCCTCCACCTCCTGATGACACAGTCAGCTCATATACTACCTCGCTTTAGAAATGTTGATACGATATGTATGAAACGTGTAAACGTCAGATATTCATGGTTTGCAGAGACAATGCCAACATTCTCTTCTGGCGACTGATAACCCACTGAAAAGACATAAAAACCCTTAAAGTCCAGAATCACAGACGCAGGCCTGGCATTAGATTTGAATTGTAGCTTAATGAAAAAAGTCTTGGCAGGCTGAGCTCCTCTGGAGGCAGAAATAACGTGACTGGCAGGACTGACTGACTTTTGGAAAAAGAAATAACACATTCTTCCCCTTACACATGAATTCATAAGTAATTAAACCAACCCTCGCTCCGTTCAGTACACTCAGGGGTCGCTGCTGCAGCCTCTCTGCTCGCCTTTCCAGCTTAAAGTAAAGACACAGTATCTGTTCACTGCATTTGATCTCTGCCAGTTATATTATTTTTGCCTCCAGAGCGGCTCAAACTCTTAAAAACGTCCGTGTCTCTAACAGCTCCAGTCATCTTGCTGGTATAAATCCATAATTAGTCCTGGAAGTGTTGCGTCCTCCTGACTGTCACATCATCTGAGTCCTGGGCATGGAGTCCTGCTGGTGTCCGGGGTACCAGTGAGCAAAATTGTTCATGTATCCTCCAGAGTGCACCGGCGCACCTTTGGCGGCCATGCTGATGTCCCACAGAGAGCAGGGGGAAGAGGAGGACGGCGGTGGGGGGGCGAGGTGGTCTCCCTCCGGTCCACAGGGCCCGTTCTTCATGATCTTCTTGTATTTGGATCGTTTGTTTTGGAACCATATTTTCACCTGGAGGACAAGGAAAGAGTTAATAACAGATTAGAAGCTGATGCAGACAACATGTTTGATGTTTCCGTGTGCACCTCATTAGGTCTGTTCCCAAACAATGGAAAAAATTACTCAAAGTAAAAGTGACTGAAGACGTAGTGCTGCAGAAATGTCAGCATGTTGCCTCGGGTTTGATAGTGAATGAATTTTGTCTTTAGAAAAAACACTTCATTCAAGGTCAACAGAAACAAAATAAAACTCCCCAAAACTGTCTTGGTTTGTCTTTGCAATGTTCCAACAATCAACAGCTCTGGTTTGGTTGAAATAAATCCTTAATACCCCCAGTTCAAATCAAATCAAATCAAATCAAATTTACTTGTAAAGCAAATTTAAAGGAGTTAGATCTTAAAATATGCTGGCTCTATATGCACTATAATTATATTCCAAGAACCCAAAGCTGTTCACTTTATGATCATGTATGACAAAAAAAAGCAGCAGCACTAGGGATGCATGATATTGGATCTTTTGCTGATATCCAATATGCCGATATATAACAACTTATTTGGCCAATAACCAGTACTGATATCGATATATCCACTTTTTTCCCACCTAATTTTAGTGATGATCAAGTCCTTCTGTCGTGAAATTCACATCATATTATACATGCATACTCTTATGATGACGGGCCACCAGCAGATGGAGACATAAGATACAATACTCTTCAATGTATGTGATATTCATTCATTGTGCAAAATAAGACATCAGAGAAAATTGATTTATTGTGTCAGACTTTTAAAATCCCTGTAAACATGTCAGTGTGAGTGAAATGGTCCTGCAGTGAATGTGTCACAGTGGGACTAACACACCCAGATCATGTGACTCCTGCATGTATACAGTCAATCAGACCCAAACTGGCCGAGGCGCTCTGAGCATGCTCCACAGTTTCCGCCCCGGGCTTTGACCCGGAAGTCCAATAGCATTAAATGTGTAAGAGAAGAAGAAGCCGGTAACAACATGGAGAAATCTACATCCAGAGCCGTGACTTTTTGGACGGACCAAATGTACAGAGCTGTAAAGTTGTCCACCATGATACCAGTTAGCTGCTAGCTAACCGTAGCTAACTTGTTTGTCCATTGTTTGGTCTGTGACGTAATAGGTCAACAGGAAAAAGGTCCAATACTAACAAGCTGAAAGGGGGCATATCTCCACCTATCGTAGAGGAGTCGCACATACTTGGCTCAATAAATGGATGGACAGACTTGGCTCTGACCTGTCTAGGCATGGACACATGACCTCTGGGGGTGTTCTGTGGTCCCTGGCATGAGGGTGTTGCCAGCGGATCCTTTGAGTCCTGTGGGTTGTGAGGTGTGGTACAAGCATGTCTCATGGATGCTCCATCAGTTTGGGATCTAGGGTATTTGGATGCCAGATCAACGCCTTGACCACTTTGTCACATTCCTCAGGTTGTCCCTGGGCAGTTTTAACAAAATGGGGGGGCACTGCTATTAGGCAGTGCTGTTGCCATGAGGGGGGGCACTTGGTCTGTAATGGTGTTTGGGTGGGTGCGGTGTGTCAGGTGGCATCTACATAAATGTCAGGACCAAAGGTTTCCCAGCAGAAGGTTGTATTGTACTGAGATGATCAATGTTTGTCACTTTACCTGTCAGTGGTTTGAATGTTTGGTGTATCATTATATGGCGATACACTGACATACTACACCTACCACAGCCACACCTGTCAGGAACACCATTAGAGATAACAATGCGGTAAAATAACCTACAATTAGCTTATAATGAGACGTTCAGATGCAGCAATAATCATAAAAAGTTATAACATAACAAGCCAAAAGCAACATAACAGACAGAAATACCATTACAGAAGGAGTGCCGACATTAACGCCACTGTGGCACCACAGACACTGTGTCTTCTGTGGGAGTGTTACAGTGATACAACAGGAGTTAATAATACCATTGCATACAGGATAATTATTACAACACTGTGGCTCCTATAGACACACAGTTCGTACCAATAACTTTTTAACTGCGTAAAATTACATGTATAAGCTGGAACGCTCACACTGCCCCATTATCTCAAACCCTGGAGTTATTTAATATGTTTGACATCAATAAACTTCAGATAGGAACTTTTGTATTTACATTTCTTCATAATTCACTTCTCATTTCTTTTCACGGTTTCTTTGTAACTGGTCTCAGATCTGCTGTTATCACCTCACCTGTTGATCAGTTCTACTAAACCAGTCCTGGTCACACAGGTCCAGTTATACGGACCAGCTTCTCTGCTTCACCTTATTTCTGATTTTTTAAAAGATGTTTAACACTGTCTCTTGACGGAGTGCAGCACTGTGTTAATGAGTTGTGATACAGTCGATGTAAGCCGTGAAAATATATGGAACTGCAATGAATCCTCCAATGTTCGTAAGAGATCTTATGAATTAGCACCAAACCGGTGAGATTAGGTTAAGGAAAAGAATCATGGCTGGCCGTCATCACGTGATTCACTTGGCGTAAAGTTATGTATTTAACCTAAAGTTCTGCACTGTCATGCTGTGAACTTAACATGAAGTTATGTACTCAACGTAAAGTTCCGTAGGTTAGGTTAAGGAAAACAATCATGATTTCCTATCATCATGTGATGCACTTGGCGTAAAGTTATGCACTTAACCTAAAGCTACGTAGGTTAGGTTTAGGAAAACAATCATGGCTGGGCGTCGTAGTATTACGTTCTTAAAACTAAGTTACATACCTAACCTAAAGTTACGAATGGTAGGTTTAGGAAAACAATCATGGCTGGCTGTCATCACACTATGTACTTAATGTACAGTTACATACTTAACCTCTCTAACTCTGCCAGGGCGGCAATGTCCTCGCTCCCCCCCTCCTCTGTTGAATGGTATCTCCCAGGCGCACTACGTCATCAAACCATGTGATGTTTGGTATTGCCGGATTCAGGAAGCTCTTAACTTTTCAAAAATAACATTGTTTTTCTTTTATTTATTATGTATTTGGCACCAGAGCAGCCTAAACACACAAAGTCCAAAATCACTATGAGTGCTGACAAGTCATGTCATGCCGTTTTTCGACGGGAAAAGTTAAAGGATTACTCGCGATCTTATGTTGAGCCGTTAGAGGGGACTTAGCTGGTTTATAAAAGGTAAGAGTCTCACTCCTACCACTATTTTTGGCTGAGATATACCGTCTAGAAAGTGGGATCATAACTTTCACGTTTCATATGGCTTTATTTGGTGATATTTTATGGTGTTTCTGTGTCATAAACAACATCAGCTATCATAATCACACCTGATTTCAATAAGGTACAATGTTTGAAGCTGGCTGAGTGTTGTTTGATCACTGATAGTACTGTTTTGAAGCAGAGTGACCGACTTGTCATTTGGAGCTCCGCCTGGATCTTTTCATGGTAAAAACACTGTAGAATGGTCATACTTTGAGCAGTCTTCTTCAAATTTGAAACAAGTGTTCATTGATAGTGTGCCTACAGCCCCACAGTGTCATTTACCTGCTCAGATGAAGCCACAGACAGTTATTCATCCTGAAAATCATTTTTTATTTTATTTTAGGCAAAATCTTCAACTTGTTACTGACTTCAGAGGCCCATTACTCTGTCTCTGTATCACCTAGAGTGTTTCTGACACTTTCACAAGAAACTTCAGGGAGTCTTCTTTCTAGCAAGACCTCATGCATGCATGTAGTCAGAGCGGTTCAGAAGCTACAGTCATTTTAATTTGGGTATGTCATTTTAGGCGTTTTTGCTACAAAATGGGGGTGGAGTGCAAAGTTAGGTTTTGGAAAAAGATCATGGTTGGGCATTATCACGTGATGTACTTAATGTAAAGTTACGTACTTAACCTAAAGTTACGTAGGTTAGGTTTGGGAAAAGAATCAGCGTTGGTTCTGGTCATGTCATGAAGTTACTGTAAATTTCCGTACTTAACATAGAGTTATGAAGGTTAGATTTAGGAAAAGAATCATGGTTGGGCCTCATCACGTTATGTACTTAATGTAAAGTTACGTACTTAACCTAAAGTTACGTAGGTTAGGTTTTGAAAAAGAATCGTAGTATTTGTGGAGCAGCGCTGTAATCCTAGTTTTCTTTTTCTTTTCTATCCCATCTTTTTTATGTATCTCTTGTTGGAAACTGTACTGTCAGGCTGCTCTCATAAACTCTTCGTACGTTTTCCCACAAAAGTTAATGTACCAAAATTCGTACATATCCCACATATTTTGAAAGGCTGCAACCACATGACCAATGCACTACAGTAGAGTAGAGAAGGAAGTGAGCAGTCTTGTAGGGAGGCAGGTTGCAGATTGGACGGGTCACAAAAACGTGGACTTTACCCTGGAGTCTCGTGTTCGGGACCAAATGAACATTGAGTCATTTTAAGGTACGTCTTCATCATGTTTTTTTCCCTACACCTAACATCCGTTACTTTACGTTAATTACGTAACTGTACATTGGACAGTCGTGGGAGGCTAATTCGTAGAACATCATACAAACTGTTCTATGAGGATACGTTGATTCTTTACTTCCTTTTAGATCATTTCAAAAAAGGTTTTGCAGTTTATAAGTTGGTGTTGAGCAAATACAGCAGTGGGTTTCTTTTAAAACACCCTCAGGTTTTTTTTCATCCCATCTGTGCATTTTCATATGTTTTTGTTTTTCTTTTATTATATACGTGAATAAATAAATAAATAACTAAAGATATGAGTCCAACACTGATGCTTGTTGTAGAAAGTGTATAAATTCTTCTGAACACTTGAGGCAGCAGCTCCATTGAATAAGACAGACATGATACTATTAGGACATATCAAAATATTGAGCCGCATATCACTCCAGTCATATCTCTGTGGTTAGATGATTCAGTTGTGTTGTTGTTGATATAGTTGGCATGTTCTCAGTTTCCAGCGTGCTTGCAAATTGAGCGTCAAATTACATGAATATGCCTCTCAGGCAACCTGTCAGCTTAGCAGGAACAAATGAATCATGAATAATTACATTCAGTCAGTGAAGGATACTTTTGTCTCAAACAGGTTTTAACTGCGCCGTAAAGGAAAAAAAAAATAAACGAACGCCCAGAGGACTGGAGCTGCACGGCCGGCTCCAGAGTAGAGATAAAAGAGAAAGGAAAAGAAACACACTTGGCACTAAAATTGTTTTCTCCTCCACACTGACAGTCCTGGGAGTTATTACCCCGAGAGTTTATAGATATTTATGAAGATGGTTGAAGTGGTTTATGGGAGATATTTTATTCTATTAAAAATCTAATTTCAGACTGCTCTAATTGACTCTAAATATGTGGAAAAAAATTATCCCTTTTACCCGATCATCAAAAAAGCTTCAGCTGGAAGAGCCAAGGAGTCCCGCTGAGCCAAACGTGACATTTAATGTGATCTCTATTGTTCCAGCGTATCTGCTGACGTCAATCACAGCCTGTAAGGAGTGAGTGTGGATGGTGGCAAAGACATAAAATCAAACTGCCACACCATAAATAAGCAATGGCATTGTAATTACACCGCATGATGCTTTTTAATAAGAAATTAACTTGCACTTGCACTTTTAACTCTTTCTCCAAGTCCCCCAGTTTCTATATTCAGTAAATTGTATTAAAATCCAAATCACATAAGAACTGAGTTGTCCTTACAGTCGTTGCAGTCGAGCTTAAAACAAAACTGTACGGCTTTATTTTCAATAATCTGCAGACTAATGTAATAAAAATGACAGCCACCAAACCGCAGTGCCTGCAGTATAATAATTACCCGGATGAAACCCTAAAGTGAGTGTGTGGCGCGGAGCTTATGAGCCCAGGAGTCAATCAACAGCACGTTAAGTTAATGCAGCCTCAGTGAGAGGATTTCTGCCCTAATTATTGGTTTCATATTCCAGCAGCAACACGGAGCTGACAGCTTCCCTGAGAGCGCCGCCAACGACACCGACATTAGCAGAGAGGCAGGCCAGGTGCCGCTGGGTGTGTGTGTGTGTGTGTGCAGTATGTGTGTGAACATGATATACTCAACTCAGCCAGAGGATCTGTTGGTATTGTACATTTCTGTAAACCACAAATATATTTGCATGTTTCATACGTATCATATAAGTGTTTCCAAAGTGACGTAGTATGTGAGCTGACACTGTACAAACAACAAAACCAGTTGTTTTATAATGAGCCATCGCTGTGTTTCCTGCAGCTCTTTTAGGTCACAAAACATCGGTGTTTTATAGCAACCAATTGCTGCTTTTTCAGTGAGGATAGTGGCACAAAATGCACTTGTTGTTTGCAGAGAAATCGCTGCATTTCCAGGCGGGATGGTGTCACAAAAAGTGGTTGTTTTTGATTAAGACACTGTGCATTTCCAGCAAGGAATAATGTTTTCTTTTTATCGAGTCATTGCTGTGTTACCAGCGGCTTTTTAGGCACAAAACGAGGATATAGCAACCTGTCACTGTTTTGTTTTTAGCGGGGATTGTGCCAAAAGACAGAGTATTTTCTTTTTTTTTTTTTACCTAGGCATCACTTTATGCCGGGATAGTGCCACGAAAAGCAGTTGCTTTCTACCGAGACATCACTGTATTTCAAGCAGGGACTTTGCCACATATTTTTATTTTTTTTTTACCCCGACATCGCAGCTTTTCTGGGGGCGTAATGGCAAGAAGCAGTTGTGTGTTTACCGAGACACTGCTGCTTTTCCAGCAGGGTTAGTGCATTGAAAAGCAGTTGTTTTTTTACACTGACGTTGCTGCATTTTATGCCGGGATAGTGCCACAACAAGCAGTTGTTTTCTACTGAGACTTTGCTGTATTTCCAGCGGGTTTTGTGCCACACCTAGACATCGCTGACATTTCCAGCTGAGATAGTGCCACCAAATGTGATTGTTTTTTACCGAGACGTCATTGCTTTTCTTGCTGGGATAATTAAGAGATAATGCTGCCTTTCCAGCAGAGTTAGTACAGTGGAAAGTGCTTTTTTTTTTTTTTTTTTTACCAAGACGTCAATGCAATTTTTTTTCCTGTTTTAATTGAGATGTCACTGCTTTTGCAGCGAGGACAGAAAACTTTTTTTTTTTTTTTTTTTTGCATTTCCTGCTGGGAGAATGCCACGACAAGCGGTTGTTTTTTACTGGGAAATTGTTGCATTTCCAGCTGAAGCAGTGCCACAAAAGAGGTATTTTATGCCTAAACATGGTCTTTTCTTAACCATAAGTGATTTCTGTGTCTAAATCCAACCACACATTGACCACAACATTATTGGAACGTAACTTTTTAGTGTATCTGCTACATGATAACTTGCAAATGTAACATATCTGTGTTTTGCAGAAAAGGTATAATGCCAACATTAATTCTGGTGAATGGTTTCATTAAACTGAACCTTTAAATGTTTCTACATATTCCTGAATACGGGGCGAAAAAGTTGTCCTGTGAGGATTTTTAGAAATAAAAGGCGTCCATTTGGTGGGTGGTTTAAGCGACGTACTGTATGTGGGCACTGTGTGAGCGTGTGTGTGTGTGTGTGTGTGTAAGAGATTGTTGGAGATACAGAGAGTTTCAAGGAAAACGTTCAAACTGTGCTACGTGCCATTTCTCAGCTGCGTCTGGGAACATTAGAGATTTGGATGGAGGTGGTCAGCGGTTGGCTGCCGGCCTAATGGCGTGGAGGCAGGGCAGAGATCTGGTGTATGATCACTATCTTCAAGTGTGTGTGTGTGTGTTTATGTTTCCATCTGTATATGTGTATGAAAATGCACACACCAGCTACATACAGTATGTTTGAGTACATGTGCGTGTGCATGTGGATTGAAGTGCAGCCATGCGTGTGAGGAATGTGTGTGTGTGTGTGTGCTTGCACAGTTACATGTGCACGCTGGGTTAATTACAGCTGACTGAGAGCAACACGACTGTTTCACCACAGGCTGTTCTGTGTCTGCGTCTGTTTACTGTGTCGCAGCCAGACGAGAGAAAACCAACACCGTTTTTTTAGCGTGGCGACTACAGGATGGTTAAAGGGACATTTAACCTTCTGAGCTTCACAACCACCCTAAAATTCATCGATGAGGATCCATTAAGTCCAATAAAATATGGAAAGCCCAGAAACGCTACATCATGTCATCATTTTAACACATTCATGTTTTCGGGGAGCCAACAGGAAGTCAGCTAGCTCAGTCAGAGGAAGTCTGGCCAAAGAAGAAGAGCGGTACACAGACTCCTCTCGCCCAGTAACGCAGAAGCTTGAGAAAGTTTTCCGTAGTTTGTGCCCAGCGATCAACTTTAATTAAACTGAGTGGAACAAAGATTCCTGTGTTTTTAAATACTTTAATTCAGCGTCACTCTAACATGAATGATTCTTCAATACAAAAATGCAATAAATCAAAAAGCTCTGCCGACTATGGGGTGCCGTTTGTAAAGTGTCTCACGCTGAAAATAACATCAACATTTTGCCACATTTAGCTTCAAACAATGTTTAAAAAAGTATTGTGAATTTTTTAACGTCACCTTTTACCACATTTACAGCAATATTTGTTAACTTATATATATATTAAATAGTTAAATCTAAATATTAAATGTGGCACCTAAATGTTAAATCTAAATGTTAAATCTAAATGCTAAATCTAAATATAAATATAAATGTTAAATATAAATGCTAAATCTAAATATAAATATAAATGTTAAATCTAAATATTAAATCTAAATCTAAATCTAAATGTTAAATCTAAATGCTAAATATAAATCTAAATGTTAAATGTTAAATCTAAATGCTAAATCTAAATGTTAAATGTTAAATCTAAATGTTCTGGGTGAAACTAAATATTTAGCTAATATGCAAATTCACACTGC
>NC_065523.1:38842772-38862113 GCF_006386435.1 Epinephelus moara
CAAATATTGCTGTAAATGTGGTAAAAGGTGACGTTAAAAAATTCACAATACTTTTTTAAACATTGTTTGAAGCTAAATGTGGCAAAATGTTGATGTTGTTTTCAGCGTGAGACACTTTACAAACGGCACCCCATAGCCGACAGTCTTTGTCTGAATGCTTTAGAACGTACTTTTTTCCACCTGATGGCGGTATGTGTGTAATATGTTCAGATTGGTTGACACCACATGCCAAAAATAACTGGATCTGGGGTTGAAAATGTTATGCCCAGATTGGACGGCGTTAGCATGGATTAAGTTGGTAACATTAGTTTGGGTTAGTTGACAAAATTTTGGCCTGTTTTGTCGAAGCATTGATGTTTTTCTTGTTTTCCAGTATTCATTTTCTTTTCTGGCAAATAGGGATGTCTATGGTTAACTGCTAATTGATTACCCGCCGCATGTTGCACATGTTGCACTACAGGTTGGTTTTGCTACTCTTCAGTTTACAGCACTGTGCACCAACCAGGTCAGGTGGGAGACACACAGCCGGCTAGCTGCGTGAACATGCAGAAACATGATGCCCATCCTCCAGTCTCCACCGGTTAGCTCACATAAGCCTTGGCAGCTCTACACGGCACACCAGCTGGGTCGGGTGGGAGCTAGCTAGCAACGCCAGCCGTTTGGTGATCCTGATTCAACAGCATTGCTGTGGAAACATTGTGCCCACCTCCGCCAGCAACATCATTACAAAACCGCTTTACCAGCTGTAATCACAGTAGAGTGGCACCACTAGCTAGCTTCCACCTGAACCCAGGTGGTGGGCGGCGCAGAGCAGCAACCAGTGGAGATCGGAGGGTCGGCACTATGTTCCCAAATGTTAACGCTGCTGTCTGTCTGTCTGTCAGCACAGCCAACAGAAGATGAAAGGCAAAACATTTATGTCTCCAAAAATTAAAATTTCACAGCCTCTTAATGGGTAGCGATTTGAAATGTGACGCTAAAGCTCACTGACAACGTAACAATGTAAGGTGTTTGTCTAGTGCCCCTGATGCTGCGTGCTGCTGACACCGCCACTTTTGCAAGGCAACAGCAGCGCACCGAGCCTCAGAGAGAAGAGCAGGTGTCAGATCACCGACTGTATGATAATAACGTCCAAAACACGCGATTCACTCTCAGTGGTTTCTGTGACATTGAAAAATACTAAGACACATTAATGTTTAAAAACACAAAACCGGCAAAAATTGAGTTGATATTCTTGTATTTATTATACTATTTATAGCTTGTCGTATACACTTTATCTTGTACTATTTCTGACTTGACTCTGAGTGTTTGTTTGCACAAGAATTCGTGTGTACACAGAATGCGTGAAGGTGTACAAATGGCAAATAAAGTTATCTTCTCTTATGCTAAAGTACACACCTGAAGGGCTCCATCTAGTGGAGAAGTCACGCCATGCTACTGCCCCTTTGTAGCACTGCTATCTCTCACCTTAACACGTTCACAAAAAAGAAGCGCCGGTTTAAAAAAAAAAAAAAAAAAAGCACCCACATTCTTTATCCCACAAAAATGTGTCTGCGTTCTTCAAACGACAGCCTCGTCCTTTATCAGCCAAACTCTGATACTATGACGATCATAATACCATCAGTCAACACTCACTTTCCCTGATGCAAAAACGTGCGTCTCTGATAATCATGCATGTGAGTATGACTCGTAGTAAACCGCATTCAAAACCACTTTGCCACAACAAAAGGCGAAGCAAACGGACGGATCATCTGCTGCTCCCAGTGTAAACAGAGCTGCGCTGGCTAATTCATACGGGATTAGGACAGTTCATCTGATGACATCAGCTGCTTATGTACACTCAGCACACACACACACACACACACACACACACGGGTGTATCATATTTCAAAGTATCCGGCTGTATAATGTTTCCTTAATGTTCAACACTCCGACCTTTGCTTTCCACCTTTCCAACACGTGTAATGTCTCTCTGATAATGACACAACTTTCAAAATAAGCTTCACCAACAACAGTGATAATAATGATTATAATTATACATGATAACAGCTGTAAATAACAGTGAGTGTGTATTGTGACACGGTAAGCCCGTTCAATTAGAGGACATTTAGAAAACATGTTGCTGATGAAGACAACGGCTCCTGTTTCACTAATTTGACCCGGTGTCAAAAACTGTTTCTAATCTTGTTTCTTAATTGTTACTAATGTCATAGAATTAATGTGGTTTATATATAATAACTACACTGCCTCTTTATTTAATTATTCAGGCAGGTACATTTTACATGTTTTTTTATGATTTGAATTTTTTTGGGAAGCTTTTTATGTACTTTTTATTATTTATATATTAATATTCTTTTATACTGTTTTTAGACGAGCCACATTGCACATTACAAACAAACAATTTGTGCTCTTTCAGTAATTTATTTTAGCCTCTGTGCTTAGCTTGTTGCTTGTTGTGTGTTTAACTGTCTCCTGTTTGTGTTTGAATGTCTCTGCCGTATAAAGTAACTTCCTGTATGATAAGATACATATCTATTTTTCAAAGCCAAAAAAATGCAGTAACTAGCTTACGTATTTTGTCAGAACTGAGACCTGATTCTCTCTTTTATACATGTTTTAATATGAAAAAATGTATCATGTCATAGAAATATATAAATTATGTGAGAAAAGCACTTTAAATTCACCCTAGAGAACAAATGAAAGCTAATGTTGAAATATCCACGATTAGTCTAGCTAACGATAAAACTTGAATTACCTTTTAATTTCTCCCTTACTGTTTTCCATAATTGAAAAATATGTATTTTAATTAACTGCCATCCTGGTAATTCTTCTTTTTTTCCCACACACTAATACACTACAATACACTAATCCATGTAGAAAACAAGATGGCAGCCATCTTGTTCAGGGCTTAAGAGGATATGACATCTTGGCATGATGCCTGCCAAACTGAAGACGACTGTTTGAGACCAAAAAAACAGCAAATCCAGTAGTTTATTTGAGAGTCATCGCTGTGTTTCCAGCATCGTTTATGCACCAAACGTGAGTGTTTTGTAGCGACACATCTGCTACATGCTAACGTACAAATGCTATGTATGACATCTTGGCGTGATGCCTGCCAAACTGCAGACGACTGTTTGAGACCAAAAACCATTAAAACCAGTAGATTATTAGAGAGTCATCGCTGTGTTTCCAGCGGCTTTTACGCACCAAAACGTGGGTGTTTTGTAGCAACCAGTCTGTGTTTTCCAGCAGGAGTGGTGCCATGAAAGGCGGCTGTTTATTGCAGAGACATTGCTTCTTTACCTGTAGGCATTGTAGCCCCCAAAACTGAGGTATTGCAAGCTAAAGCATGAACTTTTCCCAACTGTAACCAAGTGGTTTTTGTGCCTAAATTTAACCCCAAGTTAACCACAGCGTTTTTTTAAACATAAAGTTTCAACATATCCGCTACATGCTAACGTACAGATACTATGTATGACATCTTGGTGTGACACCTGCCAAACTGTGGACCAATGTTCTAGAGCAAAAATCTACAAAACCAGTTGTTTGTTCGCAAGTCATCGCTGTGTTTCCAGCACCAAACGTGGGTGTTCTGTAGCGACCAGTCAGGAGTGGCGCCACAAAAAGTGACTGACCAGTATTTTAAGCTAAAACATGATCTTTTCGGAACCATAACTAAGTGGTTTATGAAGTGTTGTCGAAATGTACACATTAGGGGTAGGGGAAAAAATTGATACAGCATAGTATTGCAATATTTTTGTGTAATCACACAGTGCCAAGTATCTATTTTTTCATTATATAAATTATTAATATGACAAATACAAATAAAACTTTAGGTAGGCTACTAGAATATTACATTTACAGTTTATTATATATTAAATTTATACATTTATAGTTGAAAAAGGTAATAAATCGCAAAATTGCAATAATAGCCCTAGAACGTACAAATGTAACATATTCATAATTTGCAGAAATGTACAATGCTAACATTTGTGCTGCTCTTTGCCTTTGAAAACATCAAATAAATGGTAAAGAGCAAGATGATGACAGCTTTTGTCATCTAAAAGACAGTTCTGGCATAATGTTATACATGATGATATAATCCCTCATTTATGCTTGTACTTAATAATAATTTCAAGTTATTTCACAATAGATTAACTTTAAATAAACTGACCAATGAAAAACAACTGTTCCTGTGCACATTACAGATACTCAGGAAATGAGGAAACAGTCAAAAGAACCAACCACGACTGTCTGAAGCCATAAAACCGTCTGCATACAGAAATATATGATAATATTCTCTCTGGTAAAAACTCACTTCACAGATGGAAAATAAGAGCAATAAAATTATGACTTTCGACAGGCAACATTAAAAAAACAAAAGTGCAACATCTGTCCTGGGATGGTTCCCAGACTGAGTGTTTAGAGTTGCAAATATCACAGCTTTAATCAGCTGGATAAAATCAATGCAACGTGGCAAATTAGACATTTATTTATTTATAGTTAAATTATATAAGGAGTGTCATTAAGCCCCAGAGCGTCTAGTAAAAACACAATATGAAATTCAGATGCTGAAGAGGCTAAAAAACACACGACAGCGTCCAGTGTTGGTTCACTGACTTCATGTGACAGACAAAATGGCTGCCGTGAGGCTTTTATTTGCACATGTGTGCAGCGGTGGGTGGAGTAAACAAAACCGGTGCTCTAGTAAAAGTATTGTTAATTCACAATTATATGGACTCAAGTAGAAATAAAAATACTCATAAAAATAACAACATGTGTCAGAATGTGGAATTCTTTAAAGTTGAGATGTCCACTGGTTTAATAAAGTAGGCAGCACGTAATCTGACTGTTGTTCCTCTGAAAGGCAATCAGGAAGTGTGGCCGAGGACGTGCATGCGCCTCCTCTGAAGGAGACGGAGGCGTCTCGTCGCCTCAGGGCCCCATAAGGGGGTAAAAAGGGGAAAGCTTCTCGGGCCCAGCTGTTCAAGGGGGCAACAATCACGCTCATCCTAAACATAAATAACCACATTTTATTTTGAATCAAAATATTCATATTATTTATAAAACCACCGGCAACCTCCGGAGCTGAAAAATGAAGCCAACTCTGAAGTGCCAAAACCTGCAGTTCCTCTAATGTCCACTAGAGGCTGGCTCCAAGAGTGAGTCGGCCCCAAAAGAGCTCCATGTTAAAACAGACAAACAAACAAAAACAGTTTTGGTAAAGTTATGCAAAAAAACAAAATTCCCATTCACATTTTAAGTCTATGGGAAAAAATCTTTTTTTGGGGCCAATGACATCACAGACCAGGAAGTTGTAATTAAACAGTTTGAGCTCTATGTGAAATTGGTTCCAAAGCCCGGTGCTGTCTCTGTGGGCTTTGGGTTTATTTATTAGGACTTGTTTTAGGGGCCCAGATATTTGTGAGCAGGCCTGGATCTGCTGCCATGATCTTAAACTGTAGTTTATTTAAGGGAGGGTCGTGGAAGGGGCGGGGCTAAATACAGCTTTATGTATCAGTAAAAGTAGTGAGATGTTCAAATATTTCTTGTTACATAAATCATGATTTTTTTGGTGACGTTAAAGCAAGACGCATTTGGTAAATTATTATTAGTTTTGGAATTTTTAAACGTTTAAGTTTTTAAGTTTTAGCTATTCAGCGACGAGGAGGGGAAACGCGTTGGGAAAACAACAAAAATGAAGGCGGCAAAAGTTCAAGTAGGGTGGACGAATCCAACAACCACCGACTTTCATCCAGGAGGTTGGTGTTCACTTCCTGTAAGATTGTAAAGCCAAACCTTGTTCTTTTTTCCTAAACCCAACCACGTGTGTTTGTTGAAGGAAGAAAGCAACAATTTGCGGTGTTTTATTTTGAAAGAGACTGTATGCAAACTGTACATTTCCTGTGAAAACAGAAGTGTATTTTGAAAACAGACGGAAGTCCATGACCAAACGTGGACATGTGACGAGGTCGCAGTGAGGATGGGTTGCACATTACTGTGTCTTGCATGTTAAGGGGCTAAAATTAGTGAGTTCATTCGAGTGTCTCGTGCCCATCAATGCCGATTGGAGTGAAAAGCGGTAAATACCCGTAACTACAGCAGAGTCATTTGACCTCGATTAAAACCCTTCCTGTTGCATTAAAAAGCCAGATGTTAGCAGGTGTTGGTGGGTGTTTGGTGCAGTGGGAAAGGGGCAACAGAAACAGACAACCATTCACGCTCACACCTACGGCCAGCCATGACCAGTGGGTTCGAACCCTGAACCCTCCTGCTGTGAGGCGACAGTGCGATTCCTCTGCAGCGCCGTGACGCCCACAGTGCAGCTTTGTCACCTCGGGCCTGGAAAATCTGGTAATTTTTCCAAATTGTTAAATTTTCCATGAGCATGGGAACCTGACATGTTGCAGCATGTTTATGAGTTCTGAAAGATTGATGTGAGACATTAACGGAGATTCATGAAGTCAAAGCCTTCTAAGACTTTTTAAGGATCGGCTGGAACCGTGATCGCAACTGTACTCGAGGCAGAGTAATAAGTGTTCTACAAAAAGCACTGAGAGGGAGAGATGACCAGCGGCAACTCATCGCTTTACCCTCAGCTGCAGACATGTGAAGGAGGATTCACAGTTACACACACACACACACACACACACACAAACACACACGCTGCCCGTGCTTCAGAATCAGTGACTGACCTTTTTGTTTCACCTTGCTTTGTTGTTAAGTTTTGTGTCCTGACAACAATCGATGACTAAACATCACATGACCTTTATCAGATTTCATGCCAGTGTGTAATTACAGCCAGAGGAGCGTACGGTGACACCGGCCAACAAGAATGTACCGCTGCCTGTTCGGGTTTCTGTATCCGAGTTATTTCACTGTGAACCACCGAACACGTGGAATTCCACAGAACCAATCAGTGATGGAGTCACACTCTCGATTTTTTTTGCAGGCTATTTTCCATTAAACATAACGACATATATGTTGTATTAATATGAACCTTTGCTGTGGACATGCCCTCCAGCGATAGCTCGGGGCGACACCCTCACAGTGTGTCATGTATCGTTTGGAAATTGAGGTGAGCTGATGCAGGTACGCCCTCAATTAGAGAAATTAGCCAACATTTTGTTCATATTAGAAATGTTTCCGACTCCTGTCATCAAACATAATTATGGTTTCACCCTCAGCAATATAATGTCTGTAAGAAATTACTCATGTGAGAATTAAACCGAGGAACATACAGAAGTGTTTTTTAATTCCCAGGCATCAGTTTGAAATAAAAAAATCTAATATAAGTTGTGTGTTGTCGGCCACGGTACCTGTGTCTGCGTCAGGCCCAGTTTGGCCGCCAGGTCGGCCCTCTCGGGCAGGGCGAGGTACTGGGTCTGCTGGAAGCGCTGGTTGAGGGCCTGGAGCTGCAGGCTGGAGTAAATGGTCCGAGGCTTCCTGATCTTCTTCCCCTTCCCGTTCAGCCTCACCTCCCCGTTCTCGATCACCGCCGTCGGCTTCTCGTGTTCTGGACGAACATAAATATCAACATGAGGATTTCAGTGGGGACAGACGTCTGGTCTGAACGTTACAGACAGAAGATCGGTTAGAGTGCTTCAACTTCTGCTCATGAACTGTTGAGGAAGACACAAACTCAAACCTCCACAGTCCTGCTTTATAATTTACATTCTCACTTGTGGTCACGTTGCTGATTAATAACACACAAGTCTGAAAACTGGAACAGAAAATGGGGAGAAACTCTTAGTTGCAGCTCCCGTTACTGACGAGTAACGAGTGAGCGCAGCCTGGCCGACCGGAGGAGGAAAGTGGGGGACAGATAATATATTAACCCTTTAAAACCTGGATCGACATCACTGTTACTGTGCTGTGTACAGGCGTCTTTCACACGCATTTAAACTTTTGAACCTTTGAAGCAAATTGGTTTGATCTCCTCCAAAAACATAAAGAAAAAGGTAATACGCAACGTGGTAAGAAATGTCCTGCAAACTGCAAGAAAACAGAAGATTTAGAATCAAAGATAAGTTTAGGAAAAATGTCCAGAAGACTTAATTTTCAGGTACTTTCCTGTACTTTTTACTTTTTCTTTTCTGTATTGCCAATTTTCGGGTAATTTTCTTGTACTTTTCCCTGTTTTTGCTAACCTTTAGATAATTTTCTGTACTTTTTAATTTTCTTTTTTTTATTGCCAATTTTCGGGTAATTTTCTTTTACTTTTTTTTGCTAATATTGAAATATAAATTATCAATATTACAAATACAAATTACAATCTGCTGCAATAAAAATGAAAACTTTATCTCATGAGACAAAACAGATGTTACAAAAGTTTTCTCTTGGGGTAATAACTCACAGTTGGAAAAAGACAATTCTTATACTTAGCATGTCGTAACATGTTTTAAATCACAAATATATTGTATCGTGACTTGTGTATCGCGATAATATCATATCGTAGAGCCTCTGGAGATTCAAACTTCTATTTTTATACAATATACACGCGGCTTCTGTTCAACGTATTCTCATAGAATGGTTTGTATGATATCCCACTAATGACGTTACGTCCTCAATGTATAGTTACGTAATGAACGTAAGTTACTGAGGTTGGGTTTAGGAAAAGAAACATGGTGAGGGCAAACTTTAAAATGACTCAAAGCTCAGACAGTACCGAACACGCAGCTCCAGGGTTAAGTCCATGTTTTGCGTCCCGCCCACCACCCCAACCTGCCTCCTTACAGACGGCCTCTTTGTTTGCTCCCGTCAGCACATTGGTCACGTGATCGCAGCCTTTTAAAATATGTGTGATATGTATGAATTTAGACGCGTCACTTGTCGTAGAAAAACATACAAACAGTTTGTAAGAACAGGCGGCTGTATTGGCGCGTGGACAGGAACATGTTCAGCATTATTTTACAGGAAGTTTTTAAAAAAAAAAAAAAATGTCTTTTGGCTGTGAGGACAGAACACACACAGGCTCAACAGCGAAGCAGTTTAACTGTGCATCCAAAATTTAAACACAGCATAATTCAGGGCTCCCACACATTTTCACAACTTCTCCGTGACGGCCGGTTTAAGTCCTGGAAAATGAGAAGCGTACAAGTTTTCCATTTGGATCAAACATCAAATAAGTTTAGAGTTAATTTGCCGTACTTGACATCACACGTCCTTCGATGCGACTAGTGCACATCGCAACGTTGACTCTGGAACCAATACATCATGCTAACCCCTAAGCCAGGGGTGTCCAAACTTTTTGGAATGGGGGCCAGATAAAACAACGTGAAAACACCTGGGGGCAAATGATTCTCGCATCAAAAGGTTGTTTTTTTGTTATGTTTTTTAAAGTGAGACAAATGCAACCATTTTTATCTTTTAATGAGCTATAACTACGTGATGCCTGTCTACAATGTAGTGTATGATAGTCCTATCACTGTGAGGTGAAGGGTAAAAATGCAAAGTAATCTTGCTTGATTAACCATTATTGTGTAAAGGGCTACATATGGTATATTTTGAAAGTCAAGCTGAGGGCCGATTAAAATTGGTCTGCGGGCCACAATTGGCCCCCGGGCCAGACTTTGGACAATGCCTGCCCTAAGCTGACACATATCAGAGCTACGTTATGTCAACGGCTAAACTACAAAAAACAAATTTGCTGATATGTTACATTACATTGAGGGTTATACGCAGAAAATTACTGTAACAATTAATTTCATCACAAACAACAAAATTCCCAAAACTTTCAATCATTTTTACTAATTCCAGGACTCTTCCAGGCCTGGAAAATGAGACTTTTCCAAGTTCTCCATGACCGTGGGATCGTTTTTAATAAGTGAAAATATCAAGCTTTTTGATTTGTAATAAAATGTGACATAAAATAATTCAGTGAGGACAAATGTTGTTGGATTCACTGAGACTTCACTGAGCGCAGACGTCTCTGAGCTCCAGGAACAAAACACCGTAAACACAGTCTGATTCAGTTTTATGAAACTCTGGTGTGTGACGACTTGAACAGAACAGACGCAGGTAGAAAGACAAATCCTCTCTGCAGCTCAGCCGAGAGGGCTTTTCCTCATTTTTCCAGAAAGCTCTGCGGCCGTGTGTTCGCCCACGCTGATCTTTGTTATGACATGAGCTGTTAGCCTGCAGTGGCAGGAGAGAACAGCTGTGGACGAGCCGAGGCCCCACAAGACGCCGTGGCTCTGTAACTGAGCTCGTGAGGCAGCAGAGACGGCAGCGCCGTGCTGACGAGTGCCGAGAGGGAAACAAAGAGCTCTGCGACGTGGCCACTGTGGAGAAGTAAACTTGAAACCAGCACAGCGAGGTGTGAAGCTGTGACTTCTGTTGACACTGGTGTTGCTTTATTCTTTGCTACGTAATATTTGTGGTTATTTTGCTGCTGGATTAGTTTATTCAGTTGATTTGCAGACCTGTAGCTGCTTCTGTGTTGAAGGTTTTGGGCTGTTTGGGCACACCAGGTGAATTGTGGGTAGGCAGGTAGAGGAGGGGGCAGGCAGCAGTGAAGGGAAAGAGAGGCTGCAGACGCCATCGTTCTTTGTTCGCCTGCTCACTGACTTGGTAAAATAAACCGTGTGAGACGTCACACTCGCCCCAACAAAGGTCTTAATTTCCTGCCGTACGATCGGCTCCTCAGCAGCTGTTTGAGTTTCACTTTTTCGGAGCCTGTTAGTTTGATTTTTAAACTCAGTGCTCACACAGTCTAAAGACGTCTGAACGTCTACGAACACACGAATAGAACGAGCTCCGAAACATGTTCAATCACACTCGTAACTGCTTTGTGTGAGTATGTTTAATGTGTGTTTGAACTGTACGTGTCATTTCAGCACTCTTGATACAGCGATTCACATCTCGAGGAGACTTCCTGTTTAAATAATAATGTTTTGTTCTGAGGACAGTGAGCTTCACTTTACTGTCATGGTGCCACAAACTGCAGCTGTGAGCGTCAGAATATTAACAAAGACTGAATAATTCCTCTTTAAATATATGTGTTATTTCTTTTTGTCTGACTTTATTCAGACCCAGGACATCGTCACAAACTGGACCTCGACTTCTGATAAAACAGAAACACACGAGGCCTGTTGGAGGAAATCTTGGTGTCATGTTTTATAGTAATTTATATTTTGAGCGACACATCAGTACATCTGTCCGGTTGTGTTTTAATCACCTCAGAAATAAGATTTATTTAAACTTTCACAGCTGCAGAAACTGTCAGACAAGCTTTTATCTCTTCCTGCCTCGATGACTGCGACGGCCTCTTTTCTCATCTTCATCATAAACGTTTAAAACGACTTCAGATTGAACCGAACAGGAAGTCCGATCACATCACAGCAGTCTGACTCCAGATTACACTTCAGACCTTTTAATCCCTCATGAACCTCCGGGTAGTCTGAGCTCCTCGGGTGGACGTCTTTGAAGACTAAAGGGGACGGAGCTTTGGAAATGAGGGCCCCGAGGCTCTGGAGCGACCTTCCCGAGGAAACATGGCTGTCGTTTAAATCTCTCGTAAAAATGTACTTCTGTCCGAAAGTAAATCCTGATTTCATCATTGATTTTAATTCTTGTTTATTATCTTGATTTTAGTTTTGGCCGTCTTTATTTTATCTTTAACTCAGGTGACAGTTAAGTTTGTTCCATTCTCCTTTAAACTTAAAACTTTAAACAATAATATATGATTATTATTATTATGGAAATGTTTCATGTCTTATTCTAAACCTACAAAGACAAACAGATGAAACTCAGTGATGTCACCAGTTTGGGGTCAGAGATGTTTGACTCCCAGTTTGACCTCATATAAACAAACTGTTATTAAATTCCAATAAGAGAAATTAAAGTTATTTGGGAAGTGGGAGCGGTGATGCCGTGCGTTCTGTCAACACCAATAACTGCATCTGCACGAACATGTGTTTCAGCAGGAGTTATAGCTGATGAAATATTGCAGCATTTTCAATTTAAAATTATGTTTGTAAATAATTTTTATAAGATGAGGAAGTTCAGTGCTGATGAAGCAACGTGAGGTTTTTGAGTCTTTTATTTCTAATAATAACTTTATTTATAAATGATGCAGAGACGAGCTGAGAGCACCGGCACAAATTTTAAATAAAGTTTGATTTAAACAGAATCCAATGGAATTTGCACAAAGCTGAGTTTGGATAAAATCAGTTCACATGTAAATAGACTGAATTACAGTTTAATTTCTTACATTTTTTGCCCTGTTTTTATTTATAAATAGTGAAACTATATTTATTACAATCTTGAGTTTTTCTACAATAATATTTAAGTGATTATTATTAAAGATTTGAACATTTTTATCGCTGTCTTCATCATTTTTCTTGGGCTTCCTGATGACTTTCTTCTATTTTTAATTAACAAAATGAGATTACAGTTTAATTTCTTACATTTTTTTCTCTGCTTTTATTTATAAATAGTGAAACTATATTTATTACAATCTTGAATTTCTCTACAATAATATTTAAGCGATTATTACTTGAGATTTGAACATTTTTATCGCCGTCTTCATCATTTTTCTTGGGCCTCCTGACGACTTTCTTTTATTTTAAATTAACAAAATGAGAAGTCAGACTTGTGCTGACACAGAGTTCCCACACATCCTTCACTGAATTAATTATTCTAAAAATAAAGCTGTAATTTGGTGTTAAAATGTCTTAAATCAATCTTTTAAAAGTCTTTACAGTCTCTCGTGATTTAAGGCTTTGTATAATATTTATTGTCTTATAATTTGGTTCATTTATTTTGGGGTATGTGAAATATTTGCCTTCATGTTTGTGTCCAAGTCATGTGACATGACGCCGTCCACTATCCGTCCTGTGTGGTTAATAAATATTCAGACAAAAATCTCCCAAATTAATTTATGTTGTTTTATTTGCTTTCATTTTGTTGACTGTAAAACTAGTTTTAAATTTAATTCTGAGTGCCGTTAAAAAGTCTTAACTCTGACATGCAGCAGACTTTCCTCAATGATGTCTCTAAGAATGTATTTTAAGAGACATTAAATTATGATGTAATGATTTATGTTTTGTTTTATCATCACACACACATCTACATATTTTTTGTATTTTAATTTTATCACTATTTTTTTTGTTCTTGTGTGTCTTGTAGGATTTGTCCTGTCTTAGTTTTGAATTGTTCTTATTTTACTTACTCAGTTCTTTATTTGTGTCACTGTTGGATCGACCAAATATTTCTGTTTTCCATCTTATTAATTTAAAAAATGTCAATAAACAGATTGTGGAAAACACCAACAAAAAAAAATCCTACTTACCCTTTTAGAAAATTAGATACTGTGCATGTGAAGAAAGTTTTGGCGGAGGAAACTAAATGATTTGGCCTGCAGTCACACTTTATTTAATTGAATGTGTTAACAAGGACCTGAATTATTATTATTATTATCATCAGTGGTTAATGTTGGTTCATGTTCAGACTCTACATGTGTTAATAATACTGTCACATACATGACGATTGAAGCGTCCACTTCAGGCTGCAGGAAAGAGCAGATTGTTTTCTCCACTTTATTTATTTATTTATTGTCTTTTTAATGTTCTTTTATTGGCTCCTGTAAATCTCTTTAAATTGTGTCTGTATAAATAAACCTGTCGACAGCGAAGGATCTTTTTCATCGAGCTGAAACAACTTCATCTACAGTTCTTTATTCAGATTTAAGACACAGATCATGTTTTTATTTATGATTAGATATTTGTCAGTGTTTCATCTGAGGTTTGAACTTGTCTTAATGTTTTAAATGTAGCTTTCTTTAATGGTTTTATTTGGTTTGTGCAGCCTGAGAGGAACCAAACATTATTTCATTGAACATTTACAATAAAGTGTTTTATGTCTTTTTGAAATGTGTGGTTTATATACATTTAATATTTTTCTGTGTTTGAACTGAAGCATGTTTTAAGACACCAGATGTTACAGCTGCTGTCAACATGTAGATGTTTTTTTTAAAGGTTGAATTTCAAGGTTTTTATTATTTCTTAAAGTATTGTTATGCATTTTTAATCAGAACTGATCTGTTACGTCTCAAATTTCTTGTGATAATTTATTTCCTGTAATCTCATCAGGCTGAACGTGGAGTCCAGTTTATTATTATTATTATTATTATTTTTATTATGATGATGATGATGATAGATGCAGGCCTGTGGGCTCAGGCAGCAGACACAGGCCGGATGTTACTCGGCAGATGACGGCTGAGGCTTTGGGTTTGGAGAGGGCGCAGCTCCCGGGCCGCTGCGGGACACCACAGGCCCGGTGTCGGCTGCTTCTTGTGGAGAGTCCCACAGTCTGAGCGGGCCTTAAACTCATCTCCAGTCCAACCCCAAAGTACACTGAACATGACGCTGCGGCGGACCTGTGTGTGGATCCAATTATTGCGCTGCGCTGCGGTTCATTTTCATGTTTCTTTGGAATATAGACTTCAAGTGTTTGAACCAAACATCTGTGAGAGATGAGGGTTCAACTCCAGCTGGATTATTCTGTGCGTAATGTTGCGTTTAATGTCCTCTGTGCGCATCAGTTTAACTTTTGTCTTTAGTTAAGACGACACATTAAATTATTGATGGGAAATATAGATTTTTTTTTAGCACCAATAAAAATGAAATAAGGGAATGGAACAATGTGATTGGCTGAGCTCTTTCTTTGTTTGAGATCTTTCAACATCAGCAGCACCTGAAAATGCGCCACGCGCGTCATGCTCCATAATATTTAGCACAACATGAATATTTCTGTGTGAACCGACCTGCATCCTCCAGTCTGGTGTGTCCGAGCGCGCCGCCGTGACCCCCGTGCTGATAAGGCAGGTAGGCCCCGGGGTGGTGCGCGCTCACGGGGCTGTGATAGGGCGGGTATCCCAGCGGGCGTCCGTACGACGATGCACCGGAGGAGAAGGGCCCGTCGTGCTGCGAGGGGCCCACAGCGTGCAGCCCGTGGACCGGGTAATGGTTGTGGGACAGGCCCGGGGAGGGCTGCTGGTGCCCGGGGTACCCGTGGCCGCCGAACTCCAGGAAGGCGGATTTGGAGGGATCGGGCGGGACTAAAGTGTCCGATATAGAGCTCATAGTCATCATTGGGGTGAGGGGCAGTGATGAGGAGGGAAATCAGAGGGGTCAATATGACCTCCGGAGGGGGGCCATCATGAAGGAAGCCACCATCAATGTCACAAGAGTCTGCAGACTTTCAGAGGAGAGTTTCCAGGAACAATCAGCAGCCTCTTAAAATGTCATCTACCTTTTGTTCTGACTCCCGCTGCAGGAAAACAAGACTTCACAGCGGCTCTATGTGGGTTTCCCCTCCGCTACATCCCAGCTCAGCGCTCCGCGGACCTCACGCTCAGTCACAAACACCATTGAGACGGAAAGGACGCGCGGCGGCGCTCACAAAAACAAACCCCCGAAACTCTCCGAAAAAAGCCGAAAATCTGATTTAAAATCCTCCACACCGAGTACTCTCCTTCTCCTCTCCGTCCTGGACCCGCAGCCCGGTGCTCGGTTCCCTCCCGTGTAGTGAGGAGGCGTTGAGAGGAGCGCAGTGTGTTCCTCCTCTTCAGAGCGCACTGTGCGTCTGCACGCAGCACTCTCTGCCTCCACTTGGCACACACCGCGCGCTCATTGGCTGCCGCGCTCCGCCCGTGTCACACTAATCACAAAGAGCGCGAGCGGCGGAGCGGAGGCTGCTCTCGGTGTTTGGCCTTAATGCGCACGTGAAGTGAAAGAGCCGGTTTAACCATTAAAATATCATTAATGTGGAGTGTTTATGAGCCCAATAATTCAGGGCCGCAGTTTGTCCACAGTTAACTGGATGAATTAGAGCAAAATAAAAAGAAATAAATAAAAACAGCAGGAGAATAAAATGAAGGCTGATAACTGCTGAAATATTTGTTTTGTTGTGATAAAAAACAATAATTAGCAGTTATTTCATGTGACCTATGAGAACATACATGATGTGGCCTTCGCGTCTTTACACAATAAAAACAGGTCTTTTTACGCACTTTGGGTTCAAATATCTGACTCGTTTATGCCTAAAATATAATTAAAGATATTTTCTGACGTCATGTGTGATAAACAGACAGCAGGCTGCTGTAATATGTATTTAAAAATAACTGTTCACCAACTTCTTCATTTTTAAAAACAGGACAGTGTCAGGCTGGCTCACGAGACACAGCGCGTTTCCAAAATAAAATTCTTCCTGCTCGCCAAAAGCAAAATCAGGCGGATCAGACCAAATGATCTCCATAAGCTGCTGCTGAAAGGCCGCAGACCTTATTATCCGAATTATTTTTATTAAACACACATTTACACACGAGACCCAAAAACCACGAGACTAGACATCTGAAAAAAAAAGACGTCTTATTGTTTAGTTTTTCTATTTTTGGGGCTCAAAATGAGGCGACGAGACAAAACCTGACCGAGATGTGATTTTACGCACACACACACACACACACACTGAGGCCACCGCCTGTGGTCCCACACAGGGACACTTACAACAAACATCAAACAACCTGTTTCTCTGCAGAAACTTGTGATTTGGGCAGCAGAGGCTCGGACTGTAATTTCACTCAGCTTTCAAATTAAACCTCACACACACACACACACACACACACACACACACACACACACACACACACACACACACACACACACACACACACACACACACACACTGAGGGGTAAAGTCACCTCAGTGGGACTATTAGATCCGGATAAATCAGTTGCACAAGAAAAAATAGTTAATTCCAGTATTCCACACTGAACCACAGTCCATCCCTGACACAAAATTTTAACATAAAGTCGACACAAATGTCCCAGGTGGTCAAAACGACATGAAAACTTTAAGTTCAGTTGACACAAAACTCCTCCCCTGTGAGCCTGACATATTTTTTTTAATGTTAAATCAACAATTTTTGAGTTAATTTGAATAAAAACTATGGAGACGTTTTTGCCTAATTAGTTTAACACCAATTAAAATCACTATCATTGTGCACTTAACATATTTTTTAAGTTCAATAACATTTAAAATAGTCTTAAAATGTGTACTCAGTGTTTTAATGCTCCTAAGGCGACATAGAATCAAAAGCTCAAACAACAAAAAAGTGGCACATCATTAGGGGAGACCGGGGTCGGTTGGCACACAGCTACTTCCTCGTCCTTTGAAGGTCACAGAAACAGAAATGTAACATAAAAAGTTTGCTCTCTGAAGCTGAACTCATCTGCTGTGTTAAAACATCTGAAAGTCACCAATGAAAGTAAGAAAAAACTCTGTGAACGTGTTATAAAACTGTTCGTCAGAGATATTATAAATGTGTTAGTTTTAGTCAACACACGAAGGAATCGGCTACGTTTTGATGTACGATTTAAACGGGGTTTCCACACAAATTCATGGACAAAACTTTTCCATGACTTCAAAGACCCATAATAAAATTTCCAAGACTAGAATTAAACACCCAACAAAAAAGTTAAACTGACATAAACTTCCTGTCAGACAAGGGTCATGTGACATATTTATTTTGTGTGTAGCGTACCAGGCGTCTCCGGAGCCACGTGTGGCTCTTTATCTCCTTGATAGCGGCTCACTGTGGGTTTGTCAGAAAAATAAATAACTGTTTTAACATTTACATTTAACAATTTTTAACATTTTAATTTTCATACATCATTGTTCCAGGCCAGCGGTCGGCAACCTTTATAGCAAAAGAGTCATTTTTGGCCAAAGAAAGGAAAAAAAAAAAAATCTGTATGGGCCCTTAAAGCATATCTGAGCCTTATAACGAAGGGATCTAAATGAACATTAATTAATGTCATTAACTTTGCAATGTTAGTGGTGAACCCAAACAAATCTGTCTGTACACGATTCAATTCTGTGTTTTCCTTTTTTGGATTTGGAATCAATAGTTTGCCTCATGAGGGAGACTCAAGACAAGTCACCGCCATCAAGGTTTGGTAAAATGTAGAGGAAATGGCGCCAGTTCGCAGACGTGTGACGCTCATTTTAGTTGACGAAATATTTCAATCGGTGTATAAGCTACATATTTTTATGATTGGAGAAATGACTTTAGGCTGAGAACAACGATGTATGAAAATCAAAATGTTAAAGAATAACTTCATTTCCTTTTGTTTGTTTTTTCCCCCGACAAACCCAAAATAAATGTGTCACATGACCCTTGTCTGAGGAATCTCGTGTCTTTGGGTTAGCTCATGCATGTAGTGTACTTTGTTTATAGCCTCACGTTAGCTCTCTTTAGCTTTTGGCTGTTGTCACATTCTGTTTGTATGTTTCTCTACGAAAAGTAGTGCACTAAACTTCGTAAACACACCACGCACTCATGAACCAGTTATTTCTGCATAACCCACGTATTTTGGAAGGCTGCAGTCACATGACCAATGCGCCAAAAGAAGCGGTACTGTGCGGTGCAGGTAGGAGGCAGGTTGGTGATGAGGATGGGCCACAAAACACAGGACTTTTCCCGGGACAGGTGTTTGACACCGTGTGAACTTTGAGTCATTTTAAGACACGTCCTCACCATGCTTCTTTTCCAAAACGTTGCTTACGGAACTTTCGTAAGGACGTAACATCATTCGTGCGGTGCTGATTTGAAGGATATGATACAAACTGTTGTATGAGGATACGTTATAGCTTTTTACTTTGCATTTATCATCAGTACATTTTGTTTACCACTGAGCTAATTTTCTGTAATAAATCAAAATCCCGTTGCGTTTTTGACAAAGGAACCAGGGTGATGCTAACTTCCATGTTGGCCTACAGAAAAACATCACCCTGCAGGTCTATACACGTTACATCATCCCAACTTCAACAGTATCAGTGTTCAAAATGTAGACCTGAAATCAGTGTTCTGGCTGTAACGTCTGCACACCTCTTCACATGGCTATGGAATTTTACATGCAAAGTCAGGAAGGAAGTGATCATACAATAAATATGACAGGTGTCAGAACCTGCTCTCCCCTACTTGTATGTTACTAAGGTTTTTATTGCAGGACGTTTACTTGGAAGGATTTTATTCTACCAGCTGGAGGTGGAAGGTAGATGTCTGCAGACTGGCCCAGAGACCTGTGGATCCATATTTAGTCACAGATCTGGACTCTTTGAAGCCACTGCTGTCACTCTGACCTGTAACACACACACACACACACACACACACACACACACACACAAATAAAAAGATGAGATTTTGTTTTCTAAAATGAAGATTCTTCTCTCTTAGACTCACAAGTCAGTCTTTAGACGCTTTGCTTAACTAAAGACTGATGTCTTTCTCCCTGATTTTGTGTTTAGATGGGCGGATACAATTTCAGAGTTTAAAAA
>NC_065523.1:38862232-38875525 GCF_006386435.1 Epinephelus moara
TAAAAGCCTCCCGTTGTCGGATACGACATGAAACTACTCCAGTTAGCTCAATCATGTTGTGACTAAGACATCTGCTAGAAAATATATTTTCTTCACGGATGAGCACACGTTTGATAAAACGGAGTTAAATCTCTCGGCATCCATTTTCAAGCTCGGACGAGAAAAGGGGGAGCGCACATTTCCGGGAGGGCGTGTCCTTTTCAAAAATGCAAGAAGCGTTGCTTTGTTGCCGGCCGTTTTCGCCGGTGTGTTAAACACACTTTAGAAAGGAGTGTCCCCAGACTATCAGAAGGCGGAGATCTCTGATTGTCTGGTGGCGAGACTACTTCTCTCTAAGCCAGTTGTGCCAATAAAGTTCACTGAATCAACCCAATCACAAAAAACATGAGTTTGCATGTTAATATGAAGCAGATACGATTGAACTTAACAACTTTATGCTTCAACAGCGCTGTGGTTAATGTGCGGTTTGGTTTATCCACAGAAACTATTTGGTTATGGTTTGGTGAAGATCTTGTTTTAGCTAAAAATTCTCCACTTTTGTGACACTATCCTGTTAGTAAATGCGGTGACGACTCACTAAAAAACAGCTGCTTTTCATGCCTAAAAAGACACTGGCAGCACAGCAATGTCACATTAAAAAAAAAATCAGCTTCTCATAAATCTTGGCAGCAAACACAATGACAACTCACTAAAGAACAACTACTTTTTGTGACGCCATCTTGGAAGGAAACACAACAATGTCTCAAAAAGCTTTTTGTGAAACTATCTCAGCAGGAAACACAGGGACAACTTGTTGAAATACAAACACTTTCTGTGCCACTATCCCCGTAGTAAATGCAGCGACAAGTCGCTGAGAAACAATTGCTTTTGTGACACTATCCCGACAGGAACCACAGCGACAACTAATTAAAAAACAACTGCCTGTGAAGTCTGCAGCTTGGCAGGCGTCGTCTAGGTGACACACCATCCTCCATCCCCTCCATCTCCTCCAAGTCAGCTCTTACACTACGTCATGTTACAAAGAATATGACATGTATGAAACGTACAAACGTATTTGAGGTTTTCTGACGACTGCTCTGTCTGAAGTGAATGTGAAGCATGAATGAATCAATGGACGTCAACGACTCCCATCAGCACGATGCTCTGACAGCATAATTCCAGTCATGCCAACTGGAAACAGAATAATTTGAACACAGTGTGGACAAAGAGACAGACGGAGAGACAGAGAGATGTTTTGGCATGTTTCTTCCTGGTTTCTCTTCTCCTGCCTTTAGGATCCGGCTTATTATACCAACAGGCTGATGTGTGGAGAGTTATTACACATCCCAGCCTGCGCTGCTGCTTTCATCTCAGGCCAACATTCCTCCCCTCCCTGATTTCACCTCTGAGAGTGCCGGGCACACCCTCCTCTGTGTCAATGCTGTTATTTAGAGGCACAATGTTGCTAAGTCGTCAAATTTTTCTTTCTTTCTCTTTGTTTTTTTTTTTTTTTTCCGCACAGACTGAACGAGGCGAAGCGGTCAGCGGGCAGAGCCGGAGAAAGGTGCAACATGGGAGCAAATTATCGCCACTTAAAATGCAATTGTGCAAATCTGAAAATTGAATCTTTGGCATTCAGGCCCAGAAGTATCCAAGTAGGTGACCTGGAAGATGAGGTGCTCAACATTAGATTAAAGCAACTGCAAGATCTTGTGGAATGTTTGTCCCATTTCGCAAAAACATGGTCAAAATCTGTCGTACGGTGACGTCATTTTGGTCGCCACATTTCTGTGAGGATCAAATATGGGTGACCTGATATCTGAGGTACAGCACTAACCAACACCTCTGATTCAACGAGTAACATCGGCTAATGACTGCGCTCAAACCACACTGATTTGTTGGCCTGCAGCGAGGCAATTTGTCATCCGGTGTCAAAGGAGAGATGAGTTACTGTCCGACAGCGAGAGACGGAGTTCATACAGCAGCTTGTGGGAACACGTGCAGGTCAGTTTACGCCTTCAGGGAGGAAGAAAGAGAAGATGAGGAAGGGACGGAGGAGGAGGAAAATAAAATTAGACCACTTCAGTGAGTTCATGAGTATCACCCTCCTCGAAGCGTGAAAGCATTTTGGCAATATTTCGAGATTTTATTTTTCGAATTTTTGGTGCTTCCACTCATAAAAAAAGCGGTAGATGGAAACGCACCTTAACTTTACACATGGACCCATTTTTAATACAGAGACACTGATGAGTGCAGCCTTCACCCTCTGAAAACAGACCTCCTGCTGAAAATGTTTTTATCCATGATCCGTCTACATCTGTCATCTATTTCATTCTAAGTTTTATTTACAGCTGTGGTGTGCAGATTTATTTTGGTGTCATTGGGCAAAAAAAAACTTTGAGCATGTTGTGATTGAAGTGGTCTGAGAGAAAACTAGACTTGTGCAGCTCCTTGTTTCTGTTTTCAGGTTTTAGGAAATCTAACCTGTGACGGGAGACTTTGTCCAATCACAGGTCATTTCAGAGAGAGGGTGTTCCTATTGGCTGTTGGACAGATGCAGATGTGTGTGCACGTCCTTTCAGATGGTGAAAGTTTGATTTAATGCTGGAGAGTCCTGCAGAGAAAGTTGTTAATCCAGCATTGGCATCAACTGCCTACACTGCAGAGCAACGCAGGAGAGGAAGATGAACTGATCAACAGTCTGACAATAAAAAACATGTGTCAGTATCAGTGAAGTGTTTCAGAGACAGAGAAAATGTTGCTAATAGGTTAGCTTTCTGCTATCTGCTAATGGGTGCAGCTTCAGGAGCCTCGAATCAGAGTGTGTCATGTCAGAGGGATTTACAAGCCGAGTAAAGTCTGCAAAGAACACAAAAGTGTCCTGTTTTCACCAGAAAATGAATGACTAGTTTCTCGTTCCAGTTTCTATTTGAATTAGGGATGCGTCCATTTATCGTCCACACATCACTTTCAGAAAATATATCTACCTTGTTGACTGCCATCAGCCTGCTGATGTTTTTCTGTTGTGTCTCAGGCTGAAAAGCAGGACTCCAGACCACACTGTCAATGAAATAACGTAGAAAACTCACTATCGACACATCAGGGGACGCATCCTATTGTCCATCTATCCATTTTCATCCACTTATCCAAGGCTGGATCAAGGAGACAGCAGGCTGAGCGATGTATTCCAGCTCCTCCTGGAGGACCCCAAGGTGTTCCCAGACCAGATGAGATATATAATCCCTCCAGTGTGTTCTGGGTCTGCCCCGGGGCCTCCTACCAGTGGGACGTGCCTGGAAAATCTCTTACAGGAGGAGGATCCTGATCAGAAGTTGAACCACCTCAACATGAAGGAGCAGCGGCTCTACTCCGAGCTCCCTCCAGATGTCTGACTCCTCCCCCTATCTCTAAGGCTGAGCCCAGACACCCTACAGAGGAAACTCATTTCAGCTGCTTGTATCCACGATTTCATTCTTTCGGTCACTACCCAGAGCTCATGACCATAGGTGAGGGTTGGGACGGAGATGGACCAGTAAATCGAAAGCTTCGCCTTCTGGCTCAGTGCCCGCATCACTGCAGATGCCGCGCCAAACTGCCATCTCATCCATCTCGCGCTCCACTCTACCCTCACTGTGAACAAGACCCTGAGATACTTGACCTCCTTCTCTTGAGGCAGTAACTTTCCACCAACCCAGAGAGGGCAATCCACCGTTTTCCAGCAGAGAACCATGACCTCAGATTTGGAGGTGCTGACTCTCATCTCGACTTCATACTCGGCTGCAAACTGCCCCATTTTAAGCTGGAGATCACGGTGTGCTGAAGCCAACAGAACCACATCATGTGCAAAAAGCAGAGACACTATTCTGAGGTCCCCAAACCGGACCCCTTCCTCCCCCTGGCTGCACCTTTAGAAGATCCTGGCTCTCAGGGTGCAGCCTATTGTTTCCCTGATGATGCTACATGGTGAACAAGCTCAGTACCAGAACTGACCTGTCATTATGTCCACGTCAAAGCTGCACCCATTAATAAAAGTCCTGAGACCCGCCCCACCCCCAGGCTCCAGTCCCTCACATGAAGCTGGTTCTCCGTTCTTGAATTGGACGTCTCTTTGACTGGATGGTGAAAACATTCAATCACTGCCAGGTTAGGAAACATGTTAGCATGCTCCTTCCACCACCATCAAACCTCCAAAGGATCCGAACTCCATGTAGGCTGCCACCTCATCCTTGGGCTGCAGAGTTTCATGGCTGGAGTCCTCCACGTCGGTGACCAATGTGACCACAGGGTCAAAGGTTACACTGGTGTCACTGACTTTCAAAATAAAGCACCTGCAGCTGGATAATAGTGATTTAGATTTCAGAATATTACACATACCTGCACCTGACCCGGTGCAAAACTCTGATCGGGATTGCTCTCAGGACATAATGACTGACATGAGGGCTATTTAAGTGTCGTAATGGAAAGCTGATTAACCTAAAAAAAAATAATAATCCACTGTTTAACAGATGTCTCACAGTGTAAGTCTGTAAGTCTCGTCTGTGAAAAGTCTTTTGGACCCACTAACGTCACGTGATGGACGTGGAAGTTGTAATTACAGTTTGGCAACTATGTTGAATCGTCTTCAAAGCTCGGCGCTGAGGGCTTGGTGCATATGCCCGTGCTCGTCTGGTGGGAGGGCCTTTGGTCTTTTCCAGAAAACTGCCTACCAGCTTTAACAAAGTAAATCTTGTCTGCACAACAGCAACGCTGAATGATACACAGCTGTCTTACAACATGTGGATCTACTGTAGCAACATTACAGCACTTTCCAAATACTGTTACTCAGCCGAGATGATGACAGATAACAAATGCAAAGGTCACATCCACCTGGACTGAGAGTATTCAGTTGTTGTGTGGAGGCAGAACCGGTCAGATAATCAGACAGGTTGGAGGCTCCAGTTTAGCCAGATGATCCAAACCATCTACTTCTGGGTGAAACCAAAAGTGACCACACCTGAGATGTCATAATTACTGAATGAAAGGTGAGGAATGTGAGCACTGAAGGTTTGGTTGAAACCTTTCGGACTGTCAGAGCTTCTGGACGTTTTAGGTTAATAGATTGCAATGATGACCACATCTATGATGATAAGACCCGGGCTGTGAAGGAAAAGCATTTCCTTCATAATTAAAAAACTTTTTTTGACTGACTGTGACTCTAAAGGTCTCTATAAACCAAACCATTTGTGTACTATTTTTACAAGCCATCAATTAAAGCGTATATCATGGAGGCAGCTGATAAAAGTAGTGGTCAGATAGTCATCAGAGCCTGACTTGGTGGACACCAATGTTGTAGGAGGCTGTCAGGCTGAAGGAGGAGGCCTTTCAGGCTTGGTTGGCCCAGAGGTCTCCTGAAGCAGCGGACAGGTGCCTGAGTGTGGGGAGGCTATGGAGAAGGACTTTTGGTCCTTGTCAGTGGGTGTTGACCCCTCCAGGGTGGAGGAAGGGGTCCGGTTTGGGGACCCCAGAATCGCGTCTCTGCTTTTTGCAGAAGATGTGGCTCTGTTGACTTCATCACACTGTGACCCAGCATGCACTGGGGTGGTTGGCAGCTCAGTGTGAAGTTGAGATGAGAGTCAGCACCTCCAAATCTGAAGGCATGGTTCTCTGCTGGAAAACAGTGGATTGTTCCCTCTGGGTTGGGAGAGAGTTACTGCTCCAAGCGAAGGAGTATCTCAGGGTCTCTCTGGGTTCTTCTGTAGGGTGTCTGGGCTCAGCCTTAGAGATAGGGGGAGGGGTCAGACATCTGGAGGGAGCTCGGAGTAGAGCCGCTGCTCCTTCATGTTGAGGTGTTTCAACTTCTGATCAGGATCCTCCTCCTGTAAGAGATTTTCCAGGCACGTCCCACTGGTAGGAGGCCCCGGGGCAGACCCAGAACACACTGGAGGGATTATAGATCTCATCTGGTCTGGGAACACCTCGGGGTCCTCCAGGAGGAGCTGGAAAGTGTTGCTAAAGAGAGGGATGTCCTGAGTACTTTGCTCAGCCTGGCACCCGGCAACGCAATCCCGGATAAGCGGGTGAAAAATGGATGGATGTTAATTAACCCTTAACATCTATGATAGAATATTTGTCTGCTAAAAAAGCTGTTTGGAGTTTGGAGAAACAGGCAGGAGTACTGCCATGGAAGCTAAACAAGTGACAGTGCATGTCGGCTGACTGTACGTAATACAGACTATGGATAAATACCTCAAACAAGCCCCACTACAAAAAATCCAAACTGTCCCTTCAAAGGCCTCTGTATGATTCAGACGAAGGGCTGCATGGCTGCATACAAGGTCAATGTACAGATGCAGGTGTGGGGAGGTTAGAGAGTCAAGTTTAAACATCTCTGACAACATTTCTGTTTTAAATCTCCACACAAATACTTTAAAGATGTCTGTTTATTGAGAGCAACACTATAAACAGTCCAGCAACATGTCGTTGTTCATTTGAAGCGCACTGAGATCTGTCACAAATATTACAGTTACAGAGGAAACAATAGAGGATTCATTTGTCCTATGGCTGTGATGCTATCACTGTGTGAGGGGGGGAAAGAATTAATGAATGCTTAGTTTGTGCTGATGAACTTTGTTTATGACAGAAGAGTTGGAGGAGGAAGAAGAAGAGGAAGAGGAAGAGGAGGAGGCCTTTACAAATCACCATGTACAGTGAGTCCAGTGACAGTGACCACATCATGGACTGACATACAGACGTGAGTACACACACGAAAGAGGTGTGTTCCTGTATGTTCCTCTGCTACCCTGTGAGGTGAGGTGAGGCGAGGGGTAAGGTAGACGCTGCCTCCTCTGTGTGCCTCCTCTGCTAAGACTGTAATTATGGCGTGCCATTATGGAGCGCAGAACAAAGGCGAGCCCTGCAGCCCTGCAGCAGCCGGAGAGCAGGGGATGTACTGCTGCCTCTATTCACACCGCAGTTAATAACAATACTCCTCAACGCACTGCAGACAGCGCGGCGTCAACCCTCCCACGTGTGTCTCCTTGCGTGTGTGTGTGTGTGTAAGAGACAGAGAGGAGAGGGTGTGTGTGAGACAAAGAGAAAGACTGACTGTGACGAGTTTGCATGTTTGTGCGTTATAGATGTATGTGAGAGAGTTTGAGGACAGGTTTAGGTCTGAACCTGTATTTATCTGCCACCGTGCTGCAGCAGGTATCGGTTACCAAGACGGGTTCATCCATAAAATAAACCAATCAACAATCAGCCTCTGAGTGTAAATTAACTTTAATTACGGACACAAAACCAACCAGCAAGGTTAATCTGAGGAGAACACTAAAAGTGTCCTTAAGACATTTATTCTGTTTTCAAACCTGCCTGCGGCCTGATGTCCGACACACAGTGTGCGGTGGGCTTTTCATGCACACGTGCCGCAGAGCAAACCGTCATTTAAACCATTTAAACCAGTTCAGACTCAGTTTGGACACGCTGTTTATGAGGTGTGTATGTGGCAGGTACTTTGAAACTTCACATTTCAACGACACTGTGGTTAGATTTAGGCACATAAACCTCCTGGTTATGGTCAGGAAAAGATCATGTTTTGGTTTAATATACCCAGATTTAGGGGTACAATCCTCCCCGTGAGAGCAGCGATGTCTTGTATGACTCCGCCCACCAGTCCAGTGTCTCTGACAGTCTCCATCCATGTCAGTGAAAACATGGATGCTTCACACACAGAAGATCTATACAATCAGCACAGCTTCAAGATTAGAGTCACCAATTCAGTATCTGAGCAAATGTCTCCCCTTCTGTTCCTGAGATATGACGTTAAAACATGATGATGTCACAGTCAAGCTGACCTTTGACCTTTTAGATATCAGCGTATTCTCATAGAACGGTTCGTATGATATCCTATGAATTTGCACCCCACGAATGACGTTACGTCCTTAACGTTAGGTTAGGTGTAGGTGTTAAAAAGTTTCTGTGGTTAGGTTTAGGAAAAGAAAGATGGTGAGGACGTACATAAAAGAAACGATAGGATAAAACGTGTTGTGGGAAACACAGCGTGGATCTTTAGTTAATCTAGAAAGAATGTGCAGATCTTTTTCCCCCATCGACAAATTTAGTCGACCAAGATTTTCTTTAGTTGACTACAGCCTACAGTATGCTTGGGTGGTATCTATTTTTTCATACCTTCTTGCAACGGATTCTCATTGAACGGTTCGTTTGATATCCTTCAAAAAATGCATGCACAAGAGTTCAAATGATATCTTACGCCCCACGAATGATGTTACGTCCTTAACATACAGTTATGTAATTAATGTAAAGTTACTGTGGTTAGGTTTAGGAAAAGAAACATAGTGAGGACGTACTTTAAAATGACGGATCTAAACACGTGACTCCAGGGGAAATGTTTTTTGTGACCATGTCATCACATTGGTGACGTGATCGCAGCCTTTCAAAATACGCAGGATATGTATATCTGGTGCAGTGCTTTTCGTAACAAAAAATACAAAAAAATTGTGCGAACAATCTGTGGATATCACAGTTATTTTATCCAGTCAGACATTTGTGTTAAATTTTGTCATAATTAGCACATACATTTTTGAGTTACGGTCAAAAACTTTGACCACAAAATTCTAATCAATTTGTTCTTCAGTTCAATTGGACGTTTGTGTCAAAGTTGAAGAAATTCCCTCAAGGTGCTCTGCAGATATTGCGAGAATGGGACGAATGTACAGACAACCAAAAAACATTAGCTAACATACAGCTCCTCAGTGCAGTCAGGGCTACATACTACCACCTACTGACATAAAAGAGCATAGCAGGATTTTAAAAATGTAAGATTCTCAATTCATAAAATCCATGTGGCGTCTGATGGTGTGGTCTGTTAGAGTTGACTGATGTAGGTCAATGTAAATTTGCCACTGTGTGAACAGCAGCTACAAACCACAACCTAACGGACAAGCATGCTGGCATGACAGCCCTGCTGCCTTCACACAGATGCATCAGTATTAACACTCTGCTGATGTCAAGGGTAATAATATATCAGTCACAGAGCCAACTCTCTGCAGAACCAATACTTTTACTTTGATATTTTACTTACTTTATTTAAGGAAAGAATCTGAATTCTCTTCCACTGCTCTGAGAAGACTGACACATCTGAAACCTGCTTCCATTCAAGCATACACAGTCATCATTATAATGACATAATGTTAACTGAAGTACCTGTGAGGGATTAGATGTTATTACAGAGGGTTTATGATGCATATCTGATACTGTGTTTAGAGTGTCTGTAAAAGCCGGCTGGCACGGAGTCCTGCAGAACTGAAACGTGAGCCGACGGCGCTCAGGTGCCAAAATAAATATCGGCATTCAAAGGATTTCATTTTGAAGTGTGACAGCTCTGCAGTGTGAGAAATTCATTCCAACTTGTCAGGTCAAATAATTTTGATGCTCAAATTAAATTGGATTTATATAGTCTTCAAAAACATTCTTGCACACCAGTGAGTATTACTAATCGGCATGTCTAACCAAAGACTCTGTAAACTGAGCAGAAACCAGGATTGTTTTGTATTTCTTTGCACCGACTTATCAAAATCGTGTGACCACTGCATGAACTTAACAGTCTACTCAACAAAAAAAAAAAAAGAAATGAGATGAAAGAACAGATGATGGCAGTTTCAGCAGCTGTGTTCTCAGATCTTGCCCTTATCCTCCAGTTGACCCCAGAGTATTTATCATCTCATTTAAACTAGCCAACTAACGCTGCAAACATGTGTCTGGGAAAGTTTAGCGTGTCTTAATTGTCCTCTTGCACAGCTGACAGAGGGACCAGATGCAGTGACACTGTGGTGAAATGCTGGCTGTTCATCATGACAGACAGCTGCCCACTGCCTTTTTCAGGGGCTGACCGCCCTCTCTACAAACTGGTCTCCAGTCGGAGCAGCTCTGAGGGCAGAAATAATCTGATAGGGTGAGTTAAACATCAGTTTGTGGAGCCAAGCAGCCGTGGTAACTTTATTCTTTCACTCAAGCTACTACATGATATCAGTTTATGCACCTTTGCACATGATTTCGCAAGAAAATATTTCCAGATCCCGTAGAATGCACTACACATCGATGTATCCAACCCAGAAATCTAAAAACCTTTCAATGTACTTTATAGACACTGAGACATCTTTTCACATGCAAGTTACCAAAACTAGCTTAATTAGCTATGTCATCATCCAACCCAACTGCCAGAACAAATGTTGGCATTGTATGTTTCTGCAAAAAATACCCAGTTTTGTTGGCACAAACACGACTGATAATGTCCTGATGTGTCGTTAAAAAATACTCAGGTTTGTTGCCAGTAACACAGCTGGAAATGTCCCAGTGCACTGTGAGAAATTACCCAGTTTTATCGTTAACAAACACAGCTGAAAATATCTCTGTGTTGCTAAAAAATACCTGGCTTTGTTGCCACAAACACAGCTGGAAATGTCCCAATGTGTCGTTTGAAACTGCCCAGTTTGGTCGCCACAAACATGGCTGAGGATGTGCGGAAGTGTCATTAAACAATGCACAGATTTGTCGCCACAAACTTAGATGGAAAAAGCCTGATGTGTTGTTAAAATACCAAGTTTATCGCCATGACCGTGGCTGGTAATGTCCTGACATATTGTTAAAACATACTGCTTTTGATGCCACTAAGATACCTGGATAAGACCAGAAATGTCATTAAATAATACCTGGTTTATTCCCCACAAACAGCTGGAAATGTCCCAATGTGTCGTTAAAAAATAGTCGCTGTTGTTGCGACAGACATGTGTACAAATGTCCCGACGTGTTGGTAAAAAATATCCTGTCACCGCTAACATGCCTGGGAGTGTCCAAAAGTGTCATTAAGTAATACCCAGTTTTGATGCCACAAAAATGTATGTCCCAACATACAGCTGGAAATGTCCCGATGCATCGTCAAAAAATACCCGGTTTTGATGCCACTAACATGGCTGATAATGTCCTGTCATGTGTCGTCAGAACAAGTCCTGGTTTGATTGCACAATCATGGCTGAAGAGGTCCCAATCCTTCATTAAAAAATACCTGCTTTTGATGCCACTAACATTCAAGTGTCATTAAATAATACCCAGTTTTGTCTCCACAGACACAGCTGGTAATGTCCCAACGAGTTGTTAAAAATATCCAGTTTTGTCCCAACATACAGCTGGAAATGTCCCGATGCATCGTCAAAAAATACCCGGTTTTGTTGCCACACACATGGCTGGAAATGTTTTTGTCATTTTCATGAGCATCAGGGACGCAGGACGCAAACTTCGCAACATCACGCCTTTCCAAATCCCACCATTTGTGCTCAGTGAAACTGTCCTCAGTACAACGTGCTACCGCAGCAATGGTGGTGTCGCTAGAGAGTGAAACACATAAATCAGCAGGTAGATTAATGGATCGATTTTTTTATATTTCAGCCAAAGTTTCTTCTTTGCTATTCAGGTTTGCTGTAACCCTGTTAGCTTAAAAGCTTCTGAACTCTTTGATTAAAGAAAGGAAGATGGATAATATCAGTCTGTCAGCCTCTACTTACGTAGAATATGAATTTACCACATAATGCTCAACAAAACACTTAAGACACGTTTATCATTGTGGACATGAATACAGGCGTGCACATGTTTGTGCGTGTTTCATGTGTAGCCTGTGAACAAAAGTAGCTGGTAATCTTATAATAGTTTTAAGGATTACATGGAGAAGTAGCCCAAAGATCATCTCTGCTAAACTCTGCTGAAAAACATCATCATCACCCCGTGGTCAAACTATTTGTGGTTATGTTGTGACATGATTCGGGAACGAGGCCCGAGCCAAACGCTTTAGCTCTGCTCACACCTCCCTGGAGCTGGGAGGTACTCCATGCTTTGCTCCAGGGCACTTCAGCAGTGTCAGTGTTTGCTGACATGCAGTGTGTTATTCTACGGTTTCAGAGGAGAGGCCTGTCACTTATCAAAGAGCAAGTTTAACTAACATGTAATTTGTTCAAATTAATAACAGCGCCTCTTTTGAGTACACCAACGTTACTGTGCAGCAGTTACATTTTACGATGTCAGCAAAGAGCCTCAACTTTATCCACAGTCTCTCTGTCTATTGTGTTCAATATAAAGCTAAATTATTGGTAATAATAATGATTTCATTAAGTTTCAAAGTTATATTTTTCTCATAGCTGCTATCAAAAGTAGTTCTAATTATATTGGAGTATTATTTTACATGAATCAAACTTCAGTTCAGGACAGACGGACCAGATCATCTGTATCCTCCAGCTACCTGCAGCTCCAGTCTTTTTTCTTCTTACTTTCCATTCATAGCAAAATTGCGCCAAATAACATGGACTGACTCTTGTTGTGTTGTTTTGTCAACATCAGTTGTGTTTGCATTCAATAGCTTCTTTGCACAGGAGGTCATACGTCAGTGTGCTACAGATGGAGGGCAAAAAGACTACCAACATTTTACAAATACCTACGATTTGCATTGTTTATGGCTGTTCCAATCGATCTAACTGAGAAAAAACAAAGGCCACATTACGTCTTGAAAATAGTTAAATGTAAAGGGGAAAAGTAAAAAGTCAACAAATGTCAAACTGTAACGTGAAAGCATTGTGTTACACATCATGAGCTGCATGCAATGACAACGTGCTGTGACAACTTATTCGTGTTTATTTAACGATGTTTCACCAGACCTCTGGCAACAGTTGACATAGTAGGTAAAAATTAGTAGCTAAAGTTAGCTAACGTTAGCCTGACAGCGTTTCACCAGACCTCTGGAAATTGTTGACTTAGTAAGTAGAAAATAACTAAAATAAGCTAACGTTAGCTAGTAACGTTAGCCTGACAGCAATGGATTCATGTAGAGTTAAATATAAAAGCGAGTTATTTACCACATTTACTTATCGGCCAAAAACAATCGTTTCAATCGTGAACCCAACAAAACAGAAAAACAATATAGCCCATGAGACTCTTGTACGCCTCTTGTACGATTTGCAAATCGATCAAGTTGAGAGAATAATATCTTTCCTTAATTTTCTATGGATCTAATATGAGTTAAAATTTTCCGATGATACCTGCAATTGGCCTATGGCTAAGCCCCGCCCTCAGACGTGATGAGCCAATCACAGTGTGTATAGCCATTCCCATACACTGGGACATTCTCTGCCTGGACGTCCATTGAAATGCATTACAGAAAGTCAGTTTTGTTCGGTTTTATGAGCTTTTTCTGAGATTTGAAGTTTAAAAATGGTCAAACGGTGTGCATGGGGTACATGCAACTCTGACACAAGGTATCCTGAGAGGCTGGGCGACCAG
>NC_065523.1:38882458-38882562 GCF_006386435.1 Epinephelus moara
TTATCTGTAATGGCAGAGATAACAAAGGTTGGCAAACGTTATGCTGAATGATTCAGTGTAAATACTGTAGCACCAAACTAACGGAGAGACACTCTTGGTAAAGA
>NC_065523.1:38882687-38886622 GCF_006386435.1 Epinephelus moara
ACTGTAGCACCAAACTAACGGAGAGACACTCTTGGTAAAGATGGTAAAAAGGCCGTTATCCTTTTCTCATATTCTGAGCCAAAAACCTTAACTTCAGTGGCACTTTAACTTGCTGTCTTTGATGCACCAAAATTTGATCGTTATGTCTTCAAAAATCATCTGTGACACCTGCCATAGCGCCGGTCACTGAATGTTGATATTTTGTCGGAGTGAGTGGAGGGGGGCGTGGCTTAGCCATAGGTCAATTCACACAGTACATGGGTTAATCACTTCCTGCCCTCTGGCTGAAATTTCTACATCATAAGAGTCACGTGATTGCAAACAACCTATTGTCATAAGATGAATTTCCATGAACTGGTTTGGAGCGAGTAAACTGGGTTACACAGAGTGATTTGGTCAGAAGTTAGCTGTATGGGCATCGCTTTACACGGGGTTGTAATCCACCACTTTACAGGGCAGATGAAGAGGTTGCAAACTGAAAAGTCACCTTGACTATCTAACTTATCTACAAGAGAAGAATGGAAAGAGGTCTTCAGGAATTTCTTCCAGTTAGGCAACTTTTAATTGATCTTACGGAAACTTCTTTGTCCAGAGACAGACATTAAAGCAATGATGCAGGAAGACAGGAAAACAGAAACATCTGATTAGTCATGCGAGTTCATGTTCGCTATGTTATATAGAAAGGTGTTTTCATATCCAAATTAGCACATCAAGTCTCTTTTGGCAAAAGCAAAAACCACCTCAAACCTCAATCACCTATAAAACAGGGTTCCTACAGCTTAAGGCAAGTTAGATTAACAGCTTTTTATTGCCACTCGGACTGAAATTTGAGACCAATTTTGCAGTGATCAGAACTGAAGAAAAAAAAATCAATTACTTAGGGTTATGGAGAATATGCACTGTAACATTATATGTGACTTTTTGGTGACATCAATAGGAGAGGCATTCGGCAAACTATTATTATTACTTGTAGAGGTACCCATTCCCAGCTGGCAAAGATGCTGGATTTAGGTAACTTACACAACCTTAAACCAACAAAATATCAACGTAATTTGACTCAGTATTCCACATCAAATTGACGTTGCCATCAGACGTTGTCCTCACACTGAATTTTGGTCACCTGACATCACAACCAAAATTCTACCAGATACCAATGTCTGCCCCTCCAACATTTGTTTGTGGGGCCCATGTAGGCAGTAAATGAGCTGAAAATGGGCCCAATATGGGATCGTATAAGGGTTCCATAATGGCCCCGTGCCAACTGGGCAGTTTTACTCATGGGGGCCCAAAATAAGATGCTCCAAACCCACTTGGTGCCCAGGTAGCCATAGCATAACCCATGTGGAGCCCACTTCAGTGAACCCACTCGTGTGAGCAATTGGCAATGGGCCATTATGGAAAGTTTGGAAACCATGGACAATCCCACATAGGGCCCTTTTTTTAAGCTCATTTACTAACAACATGGGGCCCACATACAAATGTTGATCGGGTAATAATGTTGGTGGCCAGCTGGGTTATTTTGAGCTTTTAAAAGGCAGTGTCAGAGAGTGTTCACAAAAGTCCTGCTTCCAATATCAGCATTTTTAAAAATTTTGATTTAAGACACTGTGATACCATTAAGGCCTCATCTTTAGATGAACGAATTCAGTGCCTTTCAAGACGATTGAAGAATCTGTGGGAACCCTGGGAAAACTTTTTTTCACAAGTGAGGAAACTTTATTGAAATTTGTCGTTTCATACAGCTTCTCTAGTGTGATGCATCAGAATGCTCATAAAGACATGTTTATAGATACTTGGCTGTTGGTGAGGATGAAGTCGTCTTGGTTGAATAAACACTATAAGAATTCTCACTGAACAAAATCCACCATTGGGTTTCATTCTCATCAACTTAATTTGATTCCACTTGATATCTTGTTTTCAGGAGGGAATGTTGCAGAGGGCTGTTTCTACTTCTTTGAGGTCACGCTTCTTCCAGTCTCCACCTGCCTCTGCATTGTTCTCCATTTTCCCTGCTTATGTCAAAAGGGGCGCTACATTGTTTCCTGGCAACGCTGGTAAACAGCTGCACTTTGATGAGGAAAGCGTGACGCAGATGCACCGCGGATTGGAAAACTAGTAAACAAGCAGAGCAGCAGGATGAGAGGGAAGGACGAGGCACAAACTCAGGTCTGGACTGATATAAAGCATCTTTTGTGATCACTTTTCGACCCGCGGCAGGTAGGTCATGACGCAATTTCTCATCCATCACCAGATGCGGAACTTCATCACCTGCCATGTACTCGAACACGCTGATCTCTGGAGGCTGGATGTCGTCTGAAATATGACCCCAGGCCAAAATCCCAGAGTTCCTCGGATGGGACAGCCAAGTTTGGTCGACAGGAATGTGTACTTTTCCTGCGTGCATGTGTGCACGTCTGTCTTTGATATTTCATTTTAACGCCCTTTTTTTTTCATTTCAAGGTGTGTGTGCACAGGCTGCTGGTTTTAGGCGTGTTAGCTTTAATATTTGTAGGTGTGTGTCGATGCGTGTGCTCCACTGGAAATGGTTCCTGTTTCAGTGTGGGTCTCCTGTGTGTGTGTGTGTGTGTGTGTTCAGTGAACTATGCTGGGTGCCTGAGGGGTGCGGTGGGCGTGCCCCCTTTGAGGAGCAGATTTAGCTAATTGGTTTGAGGTGAAAGATAAAGAGAAGAAGACATTCCACAGCCCAGTTTGTTTAAATGGTGAAAGGCCTGACACAATAGAAGCAATTATGAAGTTAAACACAGTTTATGTTTACAAGTGCACATCTATACGCGTACTGTGATGACTCCAACGACTGTTTGAAAGATGTTTACATGGGGAGCAGAGCAACACTCTGAGATCCTCTGTCACATAACGTGAAAGGAACTATCATATGATTTTTCAATGACATCTATAGTTTAAAACATGATGACTACGTTTCCTTGCACTAAAAACACAACAACAAAATACCTAAATGATGTCAATGATGGACGTCGAGATGGAACAGAAAAGTGCGCAACATTGTGGGCCGTGGACGTCACACAGACTGGTCACATTTTGCCGAACCTACAGTAAATCTGGTGCTATAAGTTTACTGTTGCAGAAACGATAAGGCAGCTGTGACAGTGAGCTAGCAGGTGAAACAAGATCAAGATCAGTGTTGGGCTTGTTACTCTAAAAATGTAATAAATTACTCATTACTTGTTACTCTTTTCAAAAGTATTACTTTAGTTATTACTCTCTGCCAACAGTAACTTGTTACACGACTCATTATATTACTTTTTTGCGTTACACCCCATAAAATCGGTAATTGCATATCGCCCCAAAATTCAGATGTGTCTCTGTGTGAATGTACGGGGAATTGCTGGTACGTGTAGCTAAGGCTAGCTAGCTTCTATTTACCCAAGGGTCTTCAGTTGCCTGTGAGTGGTATTTTCCCCAAGGCGCTGTCTGACAGACGCAGAGTCACTCATGGAGCAACATTTCATCCACCACATGTCCAACCACCAGCTTCATCACTTCTCTGTGTCTGCAGCTGTCCACCAGTAAAATCCAGTTTGGGTTGTTTAGCCAGTGCAGAGCTACAGCTGAGCTCTGTAGCTGAGCAGGGCTCACCTTTGGTGGGGCGCATTTCCTGGAGCTTCAAGGTATTGTGCTGTTTTTCATAGTTGCTGAGGTGTTATAGAAGGAAGGTTTGGGGATGTGTTCTTCGCAGTGGAAAGCGTTTTAGAACAATTACCTGCAGCAGCAGTGTTCCTGTCATTTTTCCTTCTGACAAAACCAAAGTAATGAGAATATTTCCAGCTGCGGAGGTAAAAAAGTGTTTCCAACTAGCTTGCTAGTTTGCTTTGGTCCAAACCAAACCCTTCAAATGGATCTCTTCCTAGGAAGTTTGAGCGATCTGCATGAAACTGGGTGAACATAATCTAGGGACC
>NC_065523.1:38886630-38898124 GCF_006386435.1 Epinephelus moara
TTGGTATGACTAAGTCATGGTATGGTATGCTGTACATAATCACGGAAACTGTCAGTCAGTCAGTCATTCTGTCAGTCAGTCATTCTGTGTGTCCCACATTTTTCTACTCACTGACGTGGTCAATCTATGTGAAACTGCACATAGGCATTGAGGATTGGCATAGGTAGAAGGTGACAAAGCTACCAATGGCTATGGACTAGTTAATCATTATTTTTAATAATCAATAATTATTTCTGAAAGCCATTTTAATACCATTAACTTTGAGTTCCCAACACAGTAAATTTGATGTTGTAATCCTTTATATTTCTCTTTAAACCTTACTGAAGTGTTTTGCTGCCTGACACTGGTCATGATTAATGAATGATCATTACTAAATCTTCTCTACATTTCATACCTTTACATCACCATCACAATCATCTTCATCACCATATCTTCATGATCAATGTTATTTATGATAATTATCACAAATTCTTCAAAATAAAAAGAAAGAACTTTATCTTCAACTTTGTCAAGACGCCCAAAATCTGAAAAATGACTGTACATGAAGAAGAAAATAAAAAACATTACCACAACCTCCAACCACAGGTGTGTGTGTGTGTGTGTGTGTGTGTACAGTTGTCATGGATCTAGTGTATGTCTGTTCAGATTGAGCAATTCCCTCACTCTTCACTTCCTGTCTCCGACCGCACTCCAGTAACGGCCACATGACGCCAAAAGAAACAGAGCGAGGAGCTGGATGGTCGACGTTCGTTCCTTGATTTCTCTCCTTCTCTCCTTCTTCCCGTCACCCTCTGTCTCTCGTTTCACTATCAAAACACACATTCGCTCACACACATACACAAACACCTGCACATGCATGCATGGTACCAGAGGGAGATGATGAATACCCTCTGTGGATGGGCTGAATTAAAAACAACATTAATGAGAAAGCTTTAATTGCCCTCATTTATCAGCCTGTCCAGAGTTGAACTCCGAGGCTCACAGATCAGATACGAATCAGACTGACTCCCAGACTGTGAGGAAACAGACTGACTGACTGACTGAGAGCCAACAGTTTCCATATTGTACAATTTTCTCTTGTACAATACACACGCACATATTTGTTCATTTTTAAAAAAAAAACAACCTATGGAACAACTAGAAGGGCAGGCGGAGACCGCAGACCTTTGACAAATTGAAATGCCCGATCTTGCTATGTTGACGAAAGTAGAAAAACAATTAGTGGATCAGATCTGATCCAAAATTTAATGGGTTCTTCTTCGGCCCTGCTGCACCCTTCCACCAAGTTTCATGAAAATCAGCTCGTAGTTTTTCTGTAATACTGCTGACAAACAGAATCGAAAACATCACCCTAATAATGATAATAATACAGAAGAAGAGAGAAAAACATAAAAGGAAACTAGATTTATCGCCCTGTGGTTGTATGACTCCGCCCACCAGTCCACCTTGTGGTTGTATGACTCCGCCCACCAGTCCAGTGTCTTTGACAGTCTCCATCCATGTCAGTGAAAACATGGATGCTTCACACACAGAAGATCTATACAATCAGCACAGTTTCAAGATTAGAGTCACCAATTCAGTATCTGACCAAATGTCTCCCCTTCTGTTCCTGAGATATGACGTTAAAACTTGATGATGTCACAGTCAAGCTGACCTTTGACCTTTGACCTTCATTATTTTATCCTGTTTGACATTTGTGTCAAGTTTTGTTGTAATTAGGAAAAAAGAATTTCCTGCAGAAAGTGTGGGTGGATGCTGAATGCTGAAGTAGTAGCAAAAGTTGGATAGTTGGAGAAGTAGCATTAACTAACCTGCAAATCCAGATGCCCCGCCCCTAGCAAATTCGAATTTGCACTGCACGGGGATCTGACCCCGACGAGCAGAGCCCGCTGAATTGCAAATCAGACCAGTCAGATCAGTCTATCTGACAGAGGCGGGCTCTGTGCGGGCGTGACATGATGACGACAGCGCTGCGCTGTAAGAGTCGAAAAGTAAACAGCCAAGATGGCAGCTGCTGAAGGACCGCGTCCATTCAATTTAGCTTTGGAAGAAACGCTAAGCCAACTACACTTATCTTTTTCCTTGAGAGAGGAACAGAAGACTGCCCTAGAAGCCTTCGCTTCCAGGAAGGACGTTTTTGCCGTTTTGCCGATGGGATACGGCAAAAGCATAATATATCAGTTAGCCCCACTGGTCGGCAAACACATGGGGCTTAGTGCAATGAATAAGTCACCTTGTTTTTTGCTCTGATTGGCTATCGTGCTATCCAATTGCATGCGGTGGCATTTAATATGCCTCAGTTAGTGCTGTCCCTTGGGTAGGAAGGGTGTATCGGTGAGGGCCAGACTCAAAATCTTTCTAGATTTGAGTCTGGATTTCCAGGCGAGGCAGTAACTGTAGTCCTAGCAGTAGCAGTAAATTGGTCGTTGAGATCGCAGAAGAAGTAACAATTGTTGTAGTGGTAGTTGTGGTAGAAGTAGCAGAAGCTGTAGTAGTAAAGGTCGTGGTAGTAGTGGCAGTAGAAGTAACAGTACTAAATGTAGGAGAGGCAGTAGTAGCAGAAGTTGTCGTGGTAGTTGTGGTTGTATTAGATATAGTAGCAGTAATGCTAGCAGTAGCAGTAGTAATAGTAGCAGAAGTAGTAGAGGTAGAAATAGTAGTAGTATCAGTAGTTGCAGGCCTAGCAGCACAAGCATCCACACTCGTTAGTGTATGAATTCTTGAGTTAAGGTCAAAAACATGTTTTGTGAGGTCACACTGACCTCTGACCTTTGACCACCAAAATCGAATCAGTTCCTTCTTGAGTCCACGTTGACGTTTGTGCCAAATTTGAAGACATTCCCACGAGTGAGATAGAGTGTTTATGAGAATGAGACAAGTGCAAGGTCACAGTGATGGTGACCTTTGACCACCAAAATCGAATCAGTACCTTCTTGAGTCCACGTTGATGTTTGCGCCAAATTTGAAGACATTCCCACGAGTGAGACAGAGTGTTTATGAGAATGAGACAAGTGCAAGGTCACAGTGATGGTGACCTTTGACCACCAAAATCGAATCAGTTCCTTCTTGAGTCCACGTTGATGTTTGTGCCAAATTTGAAGAGATTCCCGCGAGTGAGATAGAGTGTTTATGAGAATTAGACAAGTGCAAGGTCACAGTGATGGTGACCTTTGACCACCAAAATCTAATCGCTATTTATAGGCACAAGTGTTTTATATCGACGTTTTAGTGAAACTGCATGTGTTTGTAAAGTACTGATCATACGATTGGATGAATGAGACTTAGATTACACTGCACGAGTTCTGTGAGAGTTATCTTTACAAATTTATTTAACACAGGGCGAGGCATTGTTAAACAAATGGTCATTTTGCGGGTGGAGTATGAATTTTGGGTAATTAAACCAAATACAAATAAAAAAGAATTAATTAAGTGTTTTTTAGAGCTTAAAGGCCGTCCTTCAGGAGCCTCATGCACACCACAAAGATGGATTCAACATCTGCAGAAGCTGATATGAACAGACGTCAAAGGTTTGAGACACAACTTGGTATAATGATGAAAATATGAAGCAATAGTTGTGTATGTGTTTCTTCCTGATATTAAAGAAGGCTCAGACCTCGTTTTACTTCTTTAAGAGAGACTGACAGACGGTTTTGTATCAATATTTTGATAGAGTCAATTTGTTATAATAACTGACTGTAACGTGTTGTATTTAACTGTATACACTATTAGATTTATTTTGTTGGCATGAAACCAGCGTTGTATCAGAATCACAATGAAAACTTCCGTTCTGAGATAAGGTGTGTGTCCACGTGAACACACGCATGTGGAAATTCAGGTGAGGCTGTGTGGGAACACCTTGAAATTTGCATGTTAGAGGAGAGTAGCATGTGAGGTGTGTGTGTGTGTGTGTGTGTGTGTGTGTGCATGCGTGCGTGCGTGTGTGTGTGTGTGTGTGTATCTCCCCTTGCCAAACATACCGTGCATATACGGAGGCACTCCTTATTTCACTGTTGCTTTTCTGGTTTTATAAAGACTATGTCATGGAAATAATCAAACGACTTGATTGTAATTATAGTTTCAGTTTTAATAGGCCAGTCACGTTTCCATTGTCATGGCGATTGAAAATAAAAACAAACCTGATGCAACTGTGTTTCCTAGAAACCATGTTTACATGCTGCCCATTTGTTTTGCCAGTGACGACATTCCTCGTTTTACTGTACTGTATGTTCAGCGGGACGTTATTCAAGGTAACGGGGTGTTACATCTTTATACCACACAGAAGTCAAAGGGAGGAGGTCAGGGTGGACGGAGGGCAAACCGCACAAAAGAAGCTGGAGTTCATTATCGCACTGCTGCGTGTGGTTAACAAGAGACGACCTTTGGTTTTATTTCCTGTTCTCATCACTCGGTGTCTCATGTTCTAAACTGCAGTGATGGAATCAGTCTGTCAGGTATCACTTTAGGGATGAAATAACCTTTACACAATTAATATGCAGCCGTTTAGTGTTCTCGATCGAACGATCCCTCCGTTTGTCAGAGGCTCTGTTTTAAAACCAGAGAGGAATTAAAATGATTCTAGTGACCTACTAAAATCTAAACTCTTTATACCTGTTGACTTTTGTTCATGTCAGGATCCTTTTTTCCCAAAGATCTGATCGGTCGGTGTTTCTAGGTTCTGATCCGATCTGCTGAAGTTAACCTGCTCCAGAGGAAGTTAGCTGTTCAGCATCTGCCACCATGGTGATTTATCCCCATAAAAACCGAACCAGCATCGTAGCACTGAATCCCAGGGTTAACCTGAACTTATCACACTAATCCCAAACCCTGCTCTGGAGTCTAAATACTACGATACCGACGTATCCTTTCAACAGTTTGTATGATATATAACAAATTCATGACCCACAAACTGCGTCTATACATGAAGTACTTCATGAAAGTTACGTACTTAACATTAAGTTACATAAGTTACATTTAAGGGAAGAAACATCGTTGGCCGTCTTTACGTTACGTGCAGAATGTAAAGTAATGTACTTAATGTGAAGTTACGTAGGTTACATTTAAGGAAAGAAATATCTTTGGGCGTCTTTACGTTACGTACTTCATGTAAAGTTACATACTTAACATTAAGTTATGTAGGTTAGGTTTAGGAAACAAAACACAGTTAGACATCTTTAAGTTATTTATGTAATGTAGTTGTGTACTTAATGTAAAGTTACATAGGTTAGGTTCAGGAAAGGAGAGTTCCGTAGGTTAGGGTTAGGATAAGAAACATGGTTGGGCGTAAAGCTATGAACTTATCTTTAAGATACATAGGTTACATTAAGGAAAAGAAATATGGTTGGGCATCTGTTATATAGGTAAAGTTACGTAGGTTAGGTTTAGGAAATGAAACATGGATGGGCATCTTTACGTTTTGCACGTAATGTGAAGTTATGTAATGTAAAGTTATGTAATGTAAAGTTACATTGGTTCGGTCTAGGAAAAGAAACACGTTTTGACATCTTAAAGTTATATACGTAATGTAGTTACGTACCTAACATAAAGTTACATAGGTTAGGTTTAGGAAAATAAACATGGTTGGGTGTCTTTACGTTACCTACTTCACGTAAAGTTACACACTTAAGATTACGTTACGTAGGTTAGGTTTGGGAAAAGAAACATAGTTTGGCGTCTTCATGTTACATATGTAATGCAGAGTTACGTTGGTGTAGTGTTGCAAAGGAATGAGATATTCACGGTACGATAACCGTCCCAGAAAATACCGCAGCATCATGGTATTACAGAATTATTACGATTATCAGTTACAATGGCCCTGAAAGAAATAAAAATTGAACTTTTATTTTCTATGATTAATATATAAAAACATAAGAGTGAGTAAGACCTCAAATTTTGAACATGAATGATATTATTTGAGTCGCCTCTTTGTTGCTGAGGATCCTGTTTGTTTTATTTTGTCTTTGTATTATTTTTAACTATTCAATAAATTGACAAAGAAGGCTTTTTTTTGGTTGAACCTAACTTTTATCACTACAACTGAAACTTGAAATGGAAGTATGTGTAAAAATTCTCCATTTTGAAAATAGAGGAGAAATTCTCCCTCAGGCTGTGTCTTTGTACACGCTATGACGACCTTTAATTTTCTTTCCACAGAATACCTTAAAACCTGCTGTACCCCAGGTCGGGGGGGAACAAAGGTGAAGCCATTTGATCGATCAGATGTTGATTATTAAAATTCAACTCATTTTCTGTGGTGTTCACAGTTTCATTGCATCATTAAAATCTGCTCTGAGCTCACAGCAGTGACACAGAGGGACGTGACCAGTTTCAACAAATGCTCCATAAAGTACTTTATTTTCCTCTGGACGTGTTCCTGCAGGTGAATTTTCTCTGTTGTCGTCAGGGCGTCGTCACGTTTTACCTGCTTGTAAAACAAATCAGTATTCAAAATCTTTTATTCCCTCTGCTATTTGTCTTTTAAATTCTCTATAAATATTTAATGATTTTTTTTATTAATCTATTTTATTGGTAATCAGTCTATTAACTTTTTATTATTCATAGATTCCTTTTTTTTATTTATTTATTTCTCATCTCTTTCCATGTCCACATATTTGTATGTTATAATATGTGTGCAATGCAAGCTGGTGAAACAAACTGTGCCTGGTGGGATAAATAAATTTGTCTGAATCTGAATATGTGGATGTTTTTGCAAACATGCACACTTGCACATTAATGTGTGTGTGTGTGTGAGAACATTTCTGAGAGCAGTCACCTTTTAAATCAAAGTGCAGGGTGGGGAGACGGAGGGGACAAGACGCAGCCTGCCTGCTGACGAACACTCAGGACGGCCATTCAGCTTTTTAATATGAATTTTATTATTTCTTACACTAAACATAAAGGCGGACCCGTGTGTGGTAGGTCTCAGTGTCATCATCTGACGGGTGCAGGAGAGTTACTGGATTTATCTGGATGATGCAGCTGCAGAGGACAAGCTCACATGTGAGGTAATGATTATGAAAATTGTCAACTTTTGTTTGGTGTTTTTATTCTAATGCCCGGACAGCGTTCTGTACGCTGAGACAGGAAGTTTGTGGAAACTACTTTGGCTTCATTTTTGAAACACAGGTCAAGTTTGAAAATATTATGTATCATGTCATTAGATCATTATAACTCATGCATTAATGTAAGAGCAGGATTTTACTGCTACATCATATTTGTAGTTTGTTGAGGCGGAGCTCATTTTTAAAAAAAAAGATTTTGCTTTATTTAAGCCGAAAAAACCCTCTTGAGATTAAAAATTTCTTTTTCAAGAGTGTCGTGGCCGAGACAAGCAGCAACAGACACAGACAGCATGGAACAAAAATACAAAATAAAATATACAGCTGTAAAACCAGCAATATAAAACACAACATGAGATCACTACAAAGACAAAAAGTATGTTAGTATATGCCACAAGTGAACCACAAATCTCACAGATAAGGGAAACTACACATACGTACACAGACCAGCTAAAATAATCGGAATCATCTGCGGATTATTTTCCCAGTTACCTGATTAATTATTTGTTTTGTAATAATCCAACAACAGCCCCAGAGCTCAAAGTGAAACCTTCATAATGCTCGGTTTGTCCCAGCAATACACCAGACATCAGAATTAATAAAACTAAATTAAGATAATTAAAAGGACAGCAGTCACCGTATATTAAAGGTAAATGGGACAAGTAAGACAGTGGGATCTTCTCTCAGGAGGAGTGGCACAGGGTTTGCCAAATACAAGTGAAAACTACAAGTTGTCTTATTTGGTTTGGTTTGTCATCACTCCCCAACAGAAGTGACACAGAGCGTGCAGCTCGGCTTGTCAGAGGCAACGCCAGGCTGCAAATGCGAATCACTATCATTGGTCGTCCCCTGTCCCCGCCACTTAGTGACAGAATATCCATCAGATCTTAGAGAAGGTGTTCAGAACCAATATCTCTTTCAGAATTAATGTCTTATATCTATGCAATATTCCACAAGAGATAAACTCCAAAGGTGGAATGCTCTTAAACTCTCTGCTGGCTGCAAGTAAGAAATCATGTAGGAAGACTGGATAGACAGAGTTCATCAAATAAATACAATAGAGAAACTGAAATATTCCTTCAGAATACAACAAGAGAAATTCACCAATATGTGGTCAAGGTGGATTAACTTTATTTAACCCCAAAGACCAGACTGTGTGTGAGACTTCTGTGCATCTTTTGAATACTGCCACTTCTCCCATTTGTTGTGTAATAAACATATTTATTTTATTTTTTATTTTTGGTACCAGCATTTAATGCCTGTGAAATCAATGGGGAAGGAGCTCGATAAATTCTCATTTGGAAATTTTATAATGTTTTCCTGTTTGTAAACAAGATAAGGAGTTTAAAGTAAAAGTATAAAGTGTCACACTCCCATTGTTATTCCATTTAATCAGCTGATTTATTTATTTTCACTTTATTTGGGACCCAACTGCTCAAAGAGGGACTTGAAAAATAAAATAAATGTATTTATCTCTGTACGCATGTGTTTATCTGCTTATTTGTTTCTTGGCTTGTTAATTATCCTTGAAGCACTTTTTTGTTCTTTTTTGTGACATATAACCACCAACACAGGCATGTAGTTAAGTGTTTGTAACATCTCTTTTTCCATTAATCATCTTGATGCCAGTAAAAATAAAATTAAAAATAAATTTCACTCATATTTAAGCAGCTGGAACTGTGAAATGTTTTTTTTAATTTTTATTCTGCACGAAAAATTACAACAGTTATTGAAATATTTCTGTTGATTTGCTTCAGCTGTTCACTTTAATGTGCTTTGTGTGCAAGAATCTTAAATAGTAAAGTAATTAGTGACCGACGCTGTCAAATAATTGGAGTAAAACATTCCTGTGAGATGTGACGCAATAAAAATAAAAAGTGTTGTGACAAAAATATACTTAAAGTACGAGCTTCAAATTTGAGATGCAGAGAACCACAGTAAATGTACTTGGTTCAGGGGCCTAAATACAGACAGTGCAGGTGGTGGGGTTGCACCAGGCCTGTGAGGTGGGGGGCCCATAAAGAGAGCGGGCCCTCCAACAATGTGTTGTGCAGAGAATGGGCCCTTATTAGTGACTGTACCTTAGAAATCTGCCTGTGTTGAAAGAAGAACAAAGGTGCCATGTGCAATATAGCCATTTAAAAAAGGGAAACCCATCTGTCATGTTTTTTTTCTTTAATAAAATAGTTAGTAGCATCTATGACAAAAGTATATAGAATATAATATGATAGAGTCGAAAGCTTTATTGTCATTATAATTTGTATTAAATATAATGAGATTACAGGTGTTGCTCCATCAACCAGCTGAGACATGACAGATATAAAACAGCTGTAATAGCAAGTGATTAAATGAATAAAAACAATAAAAGCCAGTGGTTAAAAATATTAAACCTGATTATAGTTTGTGTTGTACAGCTCAGGGGAAAGAAACTGTTGGTTCGTCTGGACGCGCTTTTAACGACCTGTGGCGCCTGCCTGAGGCCGTCAGGTCAAACATGCTTATTATAAACTATAATATATAAATATATAAATAAAGTCTAAATGATTCAATTAAATGAATAGTTTCTTTGGTATTTTTTGTCAAATGTACGTAGATGCAGTGATGATTGATGTCGTCCACTGCTGAGTGTCTGTTTGATCGTGTGATGAAACGATACGTGCACAATCGCGTGCACAAGGGCCCATCCTAACAGCATGCACTGGGGCCATTTTGTAACTACCTCACGCCACTAACTTACTCACGTCCCACTGCTGGATCCGCTCCTCAAAAACTGACATACAAATATACGGCAGGCTCACTAATGATAATAAGACACAATTAATATTTTCTGTCATGTGCTGTTACAAAATCAAATCTATAAGATGCTAGAAAAGTGAATTTTTCTTTGATGACAAGTGTTGACAAATGTTACAGTTGAAAATGACTAAATTGGTAGTGTCTAGTTAATATTTGTGTAAATGTCACTAGTCTTAAAAACTGTCAAAACGAAACTTGACAAAATTTAAAGACTTACTTTGATCAGTTGTTGAGTTTTTAGTATTTCAGTATTTAGAACTTGTTTTTAATCCACCTTCTTTAAAATAAAACTGAATGTTTAATATTAAAGAAAAGTTTTATATTTCTCAGTGTGTAACCTCGTCACAGTAAATTACACTCATTAACTGAGTTAACTCAAGTTAAGACGTGAGACGAGCTTAAGTTGATGGTGTCCTCCGCTCATCACATGCATCTCTTCCTTGTGGGGTGCCACAGGGATCTATTCTTGGTCCTGTCCTCTTTTCATTGTATTTGCTACCTCTGGGATCAACAATAACAAAACACAATCTGTCTTTCCATCTTTATGCAGATGATTTACAGATTTATTTGCCCATGAAACCCAATGAAAGTACTACATAGTTGACAACATGGTGGACATGAGCCCCTGCTGAAACTTTTAGGAAACCCCATTTTAATCACTTTTCATTGGAGGAGCTCGTCTTTTGTTTTTGTTCTGAATGGTTTAACTTTACTGTGTGAGCTTTTAAAGCAGGGTGTCAAACCCATTTCAGTTCATGGGCCACATAAAGACCAGTTTATTCTAAAGTGGGTCAGACCAGTAAAACCACGGGATAATAACTTATAAATAAAACCACCTACAAAATGTTTCCCCTCTTTTGTTGCTGTAAATAGATATTTTCAGAACTTACTTCTGAAAATATCTATTTACAGCCAGATCATAAACAGCCTGAGATGGCTTCAGAAAAATAAGTGTGATATAGACAACACATCAGAGTTTTTCCACACTGTGTCAGTCCACTGTCACTGCATGTGCATGTTTACATGTATTTACACGCTGTCATCAACACACGAAACTAAAGTTGAAGCTGCTGACTGACAATATTTAGCACAATGTTCACTTTCTTTAAATGAATGAATCTTTGTATTCTGTTGCGACCCGGTCTCACTCTGAAAGTGTCAAAATGTGGTGTTTGATCAGTGACCTTCAGCGTCAGACACCAATGCAAAAAGCCGTTCTTTTATGTTGGCATGATTCGTGGCTGGTTGCCGTTATTGTTTAATGGCACCTGATGGTGTCCATGGGGAAACATGGAGGGAAAACAATGAAAGTTAAGACGGCGGAAGTCAAAGTAGGGCGATGGGAGGGGTGATGGACGGAACCAACAACCACTGACCTTCACTCCGGTTCCGGTTATTCAGGCCAGTGTTCACTTCCTGTAAGATTCTAAAGCCGATCCCTGTTCTTTTGTCCCAAACCCAACCACGTGTGTGTGTTGGCTAAACGTAACCATGTGTGTGTGTGTTGGCTAAACGTAACCATGTGTGTGTCGGCTAAACGTAACCACGTGTGTGTGTCGGCTAAACGTAACCACGTGTGTGTGTCGGCTAAACGTAACCACGTGTGTGTGTCGGCTAAACGTAACCACGTGTGTGTGTCGGCT